>NC_079403.1:13342830-13615330 GCF_029220125.1 Pseudoliparis swirei
TCTCCTGAATTGTTTTCATTAAAATTCTGAAAATGTCAGCGAACTTTGGGCTGCACGAAACTAATTGCGTCTGATTCTAAAAAAGAATACGGTAAATTCACTAATTAGGTGTCCTATGTATCCCCAGATAAGGCTGCACAGTCCTGCTGAGATAACGGCTAACATTAACGGGCATGCATTTAGTTACATTATAATGAGTGCAAGCTCAGTCTTCGGCAAAAGTCAATAATAACGTTATCATGATGTGTTAATGAAAACCTCAATGAATACAGTTGTTTGAAGGAAATCTAATACTAACTCTACATGTTGATAGTTTTGGAGTTTTATTTATTTACCATAGCATTAAATTGGGTAATATAGAATTGCAGAATGTCATTTTAGTACTAGATTTCTGGTATTGTAATACAGAGTCAAAATGACACAATCACTCTTTGAGGCAAAATTACATTTAATATATGACCTGTTTTGATAGCAATAAGAGATGGCACTTTAGATGTATACATGTTGATTAATTCATGCATAACGACGTACACACAAATACACACAGAAAAATATGAATAAATGACATTCCATCCATCCATCTATTGTCATCCGCTGAATCCGGGGTCAGGTAAATTACATTTATCCAGTTAAATGTTTTGTCTACTAATATTTAGGTTGCGTGTCTTTGTTTCTAACTACAGCAGCAGACTGAAGTTGTGGAATTCATTACTTATGGCTACATTCAATAATGAACAAAAAGTTAGAGTTTTAGTCCCCCTTCTGGACCCGAGAGCCTAATTTGGTTAATATGAAGTTATAGTTAGCTCGATGTTGTATGGGCCTGGCTGACACCATTAGGCCGTGTGTGGGGAGTAGAGATGTGGCAATATATACTCCTGAAAACATTAATTTACAGACTAGCATGCTGATCTACTTACCATACGACAAAAAAACTACTCAATGTCAAGGAAGAAAATTCTCCAATGTAACATTCAATGATATGAATGCACATCAGAATGAAGATGCTGACACATTTTGTGTGTGTTCAAAGCACCGGAAGGTTGAATCTCTGGATTTGACTCGTCTCCCTCTTGGCTCCAAAAGAAGAAAGTGGCGTTCCCACTCATTCTCTCTAATCACTTATCAATATTTCTGCTAAGTTTCTATTTCATTTCTATACACTGCACACCTCAAGCTTGGATCCTCACTCACAGGGGTATTGTAAAAGCTTGTTGACAATTATTGCCTTATTGATCACCACAGAAATACATCAATTCCAGTGAAAATATTGTGGCAGACTGCAATGTAGTTTCATTTAAAAAGGGAAAAAATACCCTCGGTGATGTTCTAGAATACAATGGATGGAAAGAAGCACATTCACAACACTACTTTGTTTTACTAACAGTACATTTATTTTAGCTCCAACGTATACTAAAGCAGTGGGGGTAGCATTCAACAGCACAGGAGTGTATTTGTTTTTAAAGACAAAATTGAGTTTCTTGCCTTTAGTCATATTGCCAATCCTGGTTATGCGAGTTGCAGTGATGTTAAAAAGTTAAAATTTGTGTTCGACCCAAGAATAATAAAATGTATGAATCTGATGTGTACGTATTTTTCGGTATAACCAGCCAATAAATGATGTCAGGGTCAGCTTTTCTTGAGTGAATAAAATAAGTCTGTCAGAGAGCAGAATCGTATCTTTTTGTCTGCCTTTTTATATTATTTGCCCACGTTTTCTAAGTTCTAACATTAAGGTAAAAAACACACCGCGTGCATAAACACACCCGCTCCTTTTGTATTCCTCCCTCCTTACAAACTCAAGCCTTATCTTTCCTCTGGTTTTAATTTTTTAACTCGTCCCTTTATTTTGGTAACTCGTACTTTTCAAACTCTTTGTAAATTGCGAATAATCGCAACAGCCTTGAACAGGCTTCCCAATGACAGAACTAATGAGAGGACGACTGCAACAATAGCCCGTGTCAGACTTGTTGCAGTTGCATTTGCATTATGTATTATGTATTAATGCTTGTGCGCCAATAGACTTCCCCTTCACATATGCGCGTTCTCCTTTGGAACATATTTCGCCTTTTCCGACCTTTTTCCCACTCACTGTCTGGCACATTTCCTTCCTCCCTTCTTCTGTCCTTCATACTCCGGCAAGGTGATGAATCTAATGAAGGACGAGCGTGGCCCAAGGAAGAGAACAACCATTACCAGCTGGAGTCCTCATCTCTCTCTGTCTTTTTCTGTGGCCGCCGTGCACCTACTGTACTCTTCTTCCAGCCGCTTTTCTTACCCCTCCTTCATTCGTTCAGTCTGTCATTCCCTCTCTCACCTCCTCATTCCTCATTCCACCTTCCACCAGCTGCTGGTGTCTCCTACTAGCTGTCATGTTGATGTGGACGTACTCGGAAATTTTTGTCTCACACCTTGCAAATGTGGCTCATTAAATTGGCGGGTGGGATAGGGGTGGGGGGTGTGGGTGGAGGGGTGGGGTGGGGGGGGGGTAGGGGTGGGGAGGGTGACAGCTTCCAGCATCAAGCTGCTCCATTTGCCTGCGTTTCCGCTAATGAGTTGCTGACAAGCCAATGCCCGGAACGTCCCTACAAGGTGGTCATACATGTATAATAGCATTAAGAAGCGCTTGATCGCGACAAGCTCAAGGTGTTTCACGGTACATGGTGGACATAAGTTGAGACAAGGCAATGAATATGATTAATAACTTGAGGAAGTTGTATCATAGCCAAGGGTTTCAAGTTGTTACAAATAAAACTGATACCTGCTCTCCGCAGCACATTCACATTTGCAGGTACAAGGAATGTGTGCACAATTATGCAATCAACGCATGGACAGATGTGACCAGAACATACTAAAGTATCTGCCACAACACAACAAAAAGAATACCAGCTGCGTTACTCTCTTTTCTGCCAAAAATAAATAAATTGCAATTAACTTGAGACAGACAATAGAGCACACACAATAGGAATATGCAGACACACAAAGGCCAATCCAGATCCTCAAATAGAAAATAGCGGAATGAATGATGAATGGACAACAAGAAAACAATGACAGAAAAAGAAAAACATACTTGACAGGAGAGAGAGTGATAATTGAAAGAAAAGCAAGAAAGAGTTTATAAGGAACCATCTGCCATGCATCGCCAGTTCGCCACACGGAAACAAAAGTCCACGACAGCAAACAAAACATGGGCTGCTATACTAGCCTTCCAATATAAGAGTAATACGTTATTCCATATCCTCTTTTCTGTAGTCATTTTCACACAGGCAGCAAAATGAATGTACATGGAGAATTGATATTGGCAGGGTGCCACGAAGCAGTTACAAAAACAGTAGTTTAAGGCAAAATCTAAAGATAATCCAGTTAAAGCCATCAAAACCCTATTCAATGTGGATTTACCTCCAGCTTGACAGAAGCAATCATACTGATGTAATCTGTTTATTCAGCCCGTGCAAACTAAATATTGTGACTATAATTTTCTTAGAAGGGTTATCAAGCCACTCTTGCAAAAACACAATTTGTTTGTCAGTCAAAAGTCAAAAGCAGTTTAAAGTTCGATCTGTCGATAAAAACACATTTGATATCATTAAGAAAGTACAAATGCATTCAAAGTAATATAAATAAAGACAATACAGGTGGACGCACACACACTAACATTCTCCCACAATCAACAATAAACTTACCTGTAGATGTCAGTGGAGGGTTTGCCAAGAGAGAGCATGCAGGAGAAAAGAGTCATTTTAGGACAACATGTTATACAAATACAAACTATGACATCAATCTGAACACTTTACACAGAATCTTCAACCATAATTTATTATTCTGTCACTTAATAACTATAATTACATATATCCTGAGTATTCATGTCCACATTTATCTTTCAACAGTGAACAGAGTTCTTTGTCATAAATTGCAGGAATAAAGTTCATAATTACATTAGTTCCCACCCCCTCCAAGTGCTCAAACTTGTACCTCACAATTTATTGTACAAATGACTAGAACAATGTACAATTATTTAAAAAGTTTGCATCTCAACATCACACCTCCACTTTCAGTCAGACATGTGCTTGCTAGAGAAAAAACACATTTTATTTTTAATGTCAAGATATTCTATTTAATGCGGCTGGAAATATTTCTAAATGTCAGACACAAGGTTACAGAGTGGCTCTTTTATATTCCTTTTTCCTGGTTTCCTACTGACACAATTTAATCCATGTAAGGATCTATTCAATGTTCACAAAGAGCTGTTGGTTCCCACAAAGATATGTCTCACAAAACTTTCCTCCAGCTTTTATTGAAACCTGCCATTAAAAGGCTATCCAAGTTACGGTTTTCTCTCCCGACGCCAGACTTCCTTTCCTGACACTGTGTGGTCAAATCAACATTTTGGTTTGTCCTGTTTAAAGCAGGTGAGATGCTGGGCAAGTGGAAAGTGGTCTAAATTGGTGAAAGTGTGTCTGTTTCTGAAGCAACTGTCACATGCTGCCAGGACAGCGATTTCACAGAGCACTGCTTTTGAACATCAGCTGTCTGCGACGACCTCTGCCCATTCCTGCTGATCTGTCATGTCCCATGTGTTCCAGGTACCACTAACTAGCTGACTGGGAATACCAAGGCCTGACGTCCCCTTTATAAAGCCAGATATGGTCTCACTGATATGTATTATGTATGTTATTGCAACTAAATATCATAATGCAAACTGTAGTAAAGCTAATCACATGCAATTGGCAGTGTGTCCTGTATGCATTAACAAGTGTTTTTAAATGTTTTATATTTCCTTAAAGAAATGTAAAAAACTCAAACAGATCATATTTAAGAGTTTTTATTTTAGAAATTAATGTGCTGACTTCTGAGACAAATTCTGATGCAGTTGCTGCAGGTTTCCTGTGATTTTTTTCAAGACTTTTTTTCCACAAGGGCCATGCACTTTATGTATTGTGTTGCCATGGCAATGTGCTCATTAACAGCTGCTAAGCTTCATTAATTTCTGGTCATCAGCCGGCGACACGGATCCCACACAAGGACAGGAGTATGCAGCCATCAGCTCTCACTCTCTCTCACACAGAGCGTTGTGATACATGGACGTAGACTGGAAACCATCGTCTTCCTCACATCTTACATTGTCAAACAGATTTGTGAGTGTGTGTGTAGAATGCAGGGCATTATGGACTCGCAGCTAAGGGGCTAAAGGGGGAGTATATGATTAACCAAACAAAGCATTTTCTCGCTCCTCCTTCCATTAATGAGATACACACCCTTCTTTCTAGCATACAAACAAATCACACTCAGTAAAAGCAGGCTACTGAGAGAGATGAGGTTGGAATTACACAAGGTGTTTATACAAATACAAATAATCATTGTGTGGCACACATGTGGAGCTTTGGAGACCAAAATATACTCCACTCGAATTAAACTAACTGCTTTAACATCTGTACTGAGGTGGTCAATTGGGAATTTTTGATATTGGCTTGACAACAACAAAGTCTTTAGAGTTGTGCATTGTTCTGCACAATTAGCTTTGATCCTCCACTGATAACTAAATCGTATTCAATTAGATTTGACCTGCATGTATTTCTCTTTTATTGTGCTCATGTTAAGGTCACTACTTCAATGTAGGGATAAGAACAACATGCATGTAAATATGGGGTGAGATTTCCTATATAAAAGTATGTAACACGTCTGTGGGTGTCCGCGGCGTGGAAGGAGTCACCCTCAGGCAGGTTTGCAGGTTTTAGACACTTTATTGTGTTCCGCTCTTAGCTCGGTGTCTCCGCAGCTCCGTGTCCAGGTTGCCGGTCCTCTCCCGGCGCTAGCTCTGTGCCTATAAAGAGGACAATAACAACCCTCATCCGGTGCAGCCGAGGCCACCTCCCCTTCCGGCACCGTTCCTCGAGCCACACCCCCTCAATCACCCCCTCTGCAGCTGTGCTTCCGCACCCCCCCCTGCCACATACCTCCACCGCCCGACTTAGGCCGGGCCAACATCCGCCTAACCTCCCCTCCCGATGCGAGCGGGAGAGGAAGTCCGCCACGACCATCTGTGCCCCCGGCCTATGGATCACTTTGAAATTAAAAGGCTGTAACGCTAGATACCAACGAGTGATCCGGGCGTTGGTATCTTTCATGCGGTGGAGCCATTGGAGCGGGGCGTGGTCCGACCAGAGGGTGAATGAGCGTCCCAGGAGGTAGTAGCGCAGGGAGTCGACCGCCCACCGGATGGCGAGGCACTCCTTCTCCACCGTGCTGTACCTGCCCTCCCTCTCCGACAGCTTGCGGCTGATGTACAGCACGGGGCGGTCAAACCCCCCTACCTGCTGGGACAAAACGGCCCCCAGCCCTCTGTTCGACGCATCAGTCTGCAGAGTAAACGGAAGAGAGAAGTTAGGTGTGTGGAGGAGTGGCTCCCCACAGAGGGCTTGCTTTACCTTTTCAAACACCAACTGGCACTGCTCCGTCCACTGGACCGGATCTGAGGCACCTTTCCGGGTCAGGTCAGTCAAGGGGCTGGTCAGCTCCGCGAAGTTCGGGATGAACCGCCTGTAATAGCCCGCCAGCCCCATAAACTGCCTCACCTCTTTCTTAGTCTTGGGCCGCGGGCAGGCTGCGATGGCAGCGGTCTTGTCCACTTGAGGGCGCACCTGCCCGGCGCCCAAGTGGTACCCCAGATACCGTACCTCCCTCCGTCCAACTGCACACTTCCCCGGGTTGGCCGTAAGCCCCGCCTGCCTCAGGGACTCCAGCACCGCGCCAACCCTCTGCACATGCTCCGCCCAGGTGGTGCTGTGGATGATTACATCATCCAGGTAGGCGGCCGCATATGCCGCGTGCGGACGCAGCACCCGGTCCATGAGGCGTTGAAAGGTGGCTGGGGCCCCGAACAACCCAAAGGGTAGCGTGGTAAATTGGTATAACCCAAACGGAGTGGAGAAGGCCGTTTTTTCCTTAGACTCTGGCGACAGAGGAATCTGCCAGTAGCCTTTGGTTAAATCCAGTGTCGTAAAGAAACATGCAGTGCCCAGTCGGTCCAGGAGTTCGTCGACCCGGGGCATTGGGTAAGCATCGAACCGTGACACATCGTTCACCCTGCGATAGTCCACGCAGAACCGAATAGACATTACATTACATTACATGTCATTTAGCAGACGCTTTTATCCAAAGCGACTTACAATAAGTGCATTTCAACCTAGAGTACAAACTAAGAACAACAAGAATACAGGAAGTAACATTTCCTCAACATAGTCGAACTACAAAAGTACCATAAGTAAGTGCTATCTAAGTGCCACTGAAGTGCTAATCTGTGTTTTAATCCAGATATAGTCGGAAAAGGTGTGTTTTCAGTCTCCGACGGAAGATGTAGAGACTTTCTGCTGTCCTGATGTCAGTGGGGACCTCGTTCCACCACTGAGGAGCCAGGACAGCAAACAGTCTGGATTTCGAGTGATTAGCTCGAGGTGCAGTAGTCACAAGTCGATTGGCTGTTGCAGAGCGGAGCGAACGTGCCGGGTGTACGGTGTGACCATATCCCGGATGTAGACGGGCCCGTTCCGTCTAGCGCACGGCACGCCAGGACCAGTGTTTTGAAGCGGATGCGAGCAGCCACCGGTAACCAGTGGAAGGCGGAGGAGCCGAGTGGTGTGGGTGAATTTCGGGAGGCTGAAGACCAGTCGAGCTGCTGCATTCTGGATGAGCTGCAGGGGTCGGATGGCCTGGCAGGTAGACCAGCCAGGAGGGAGTTGCAGTAGTCGAGGCGTGAAATGACCAGAGCCTGGATCAGAACCTGCGCCGCCTTCTGAGTAAGAAGAGGACGTATTCTCCTGATGTTGTGCAGCATGTACCTACAGGAACGCGTCGTCGCAGCGATGTTGGCCGTCAGGGAGAGTTGACTGTCGAGTGTCACCCCGAGGTTCCTGGCAGTCCGGGTAGGGGCCAACACAGAGCTGTTGAAGGTGATAGTCAGGTCGTGGGTGGGGGAGCCTTTCCCTGGAAGGAATAGTAGCTCAGTCTTGTCAGGGTTGATCTTCAGGTGGTGAGCAGACATCCACTGAGAGATGTCAGTCAGACAGGCAGAGATTCGTGCCGCCACCTGTGTTTCGGACGGTGGAAACGAGAAGATCAGTTGGGTGTCATCAGCATAGCTATGGTAGGAGAAGCCATGCGAACGAATGACAGAGCCGAGAGAATTTGTATACAGAGAGAAGAGGAGGGGACCCAGGACGGAGCCTTGAGGAACCCCAGTAGTGAGAGGACAAGGATCAGACACAGATCCTCTCCAAGTTACCCGGTAGGTGCGGTCTTTAAGGTAGGAAGAGAAAAGAGCGAGTGCAGTGCCTGAGATCCCCAGGTCCTGAAGAGAAGAGATCAGGATCTGGTGGTTCACGGTGTCAAATGCTGCAGAAAGGTCGAGAAGGATAAGGACAGAGGAGAGAGGCTGCTCTAGCAGTGTGAAGCTGCTCAGAGACAGCAAGGAGGGCCGTCTCTGTCGAGTGGCCGGCCTTGAATCCAGACTGGTGAGGGTCAAGAAGGTTGTTACTGTGGAGATAGGAGGACACTTGGCTCAAGATAGCTCGCTCAGAGTTTTGGAGAGAAAGGAAGAAGAGACCGGTCTGTAGTTGCTGACTTCAGACGGGTCGAGCGTGGGTTTCTTCAGGAGAGGGTTGACTCGCCTCCTTCAGAGAGTTAGGAAACAGCCAGTTGAGAGGGAGCTGTTAATAAGATGGGTGAGGAAGGTCAGAAGGTCAGGAGCAATAGCCTGGAGAATGGGAGACGGACGGGGTCAAGGGCGAGGTGGTCGGTCGGGCGGAGGTCACCAAGCTAAGAACTTGATTGGGAGACAAGGGGGTGAAAGAGGAAAGAGAGGGGGATGAAGAAGTTAGTGTTGGTGAGGTGATAGAAGATGGATTTGTAAAGGAGGAGCGTATGTCGTCTATCTTGTTTGTAAAGTAGTCGACAAAGTGGCTCGGCAAAAGGGTGGAAGGAGGAGGGGGATCAAGGAGGTTGGAAAAGATAGAGAAGAGTTTTTTGGGGTTAGAGAAGGAAGACTGAATTTTGGTCAGGTAGAAAGAGCTTTTGGCTGCAGAGATAGAGGAAGAGAAGGAGGAGAGGAGAGATTGATAGAAGAGCAAGTCTTCCGCTTGATTCGATTTGCGCCATTTTCTTTCCGCCGCTAGGGTGGCTCTCGGCGCACCGAGTCCGACAACCACGGCGAGGAGAGGATTTCCGAACCGGTCGTGTCTTAAAAGGACAAAGAGAATCAAGAGATGAAGACAGGGAAGAGAGGAGAGTGTCTGCGGCAGAGTTAGGATGCATGAGTGAGAAGCAGTCAGTTGAGGGGAGAGCAGATAGGACAGAGGAGGCCAGAGAGGAGGGGCAGAGGGTGCGAATGTTGCGGCGTACAGGTGCAGAGTCTGTAGATATGGGTGGGTTGTCAGTACCAGAGAGCGAGAGAGAGTAAGAGATGAAGAAGTGGTCAGAGACATGGAGAGGAGTCACAGTGAGGTTAGAGGTAGAGCAGTTTCTTGTGAAAATGTAGTCAAGGTGGTTGCCGGCTTTGTGAGTAGACCCATCCTTCTTGACCACAAGAACAATGGGACTACACCAGGCACTGTGAGACTCCTCTATTACCCCCATCTCCAGCATGGCCGCTAATTCCCGCTGAACCACCTTTTTCCTGTGTTCAGGTAACCTGTAGGGCCGTGACCGCACCGCCACGCCTGGAGGCGTCTCAATCCGGTGCTCTATGAGGTTCGTGCGTCCTGGAAGGAGAGAGAACACATCAGCAAACTGCTTTTGCAACCGGGCAATGTCTGTCTTCTGGGTCCCGGAGAGACGGTCTTCACAAAGGAGCGAGGCCGGATCGGTGGATTTTGGGACCTCAGGCCCCAGCTCCTCTCTCTCCGCTACCGAGGACACCAGACACACAGACTCCGCCTCCCTCCATGCCTTTAGGAGGTTGAGGTGGTAAATCTGTGTAGCTCCGCCCCTATCAGAACGCACCACCTCATAGTCGACATCCCCCACTCGCCGTGTGACCACAAAGGGCCCTTGCCACTTGGCGAGGAGTTTAGAGCTGGACGAAGGAAGCAATACAAGTACCTTCTCTCCGGTGTGAATTGTCTCAGCTTGGTCCTTAAAGAAATGTAAAAAACTCAAACAGATCATATTTAAGAGTTTTTATTTTAGAAATTAATGTGCTGACTTCTGAGACAAATTCTGATGCAGTTGCTGCAGGTTTCCTGTGATTTTTTTCAAGACTTTTTTTCCACAAGGGCCATGCACTTTATGTATTGTGTTGCCATGGCAATGTGCTCATTAACAGCTGCTAAGCTTCATTAATTTCTGGTCATCAGCCGGCGACACGGATCCCACACAAGGACAGGAGTATGCAGCCATCAGCTCTCACTCTCTCTCACACAGAGCGTTGTGATACATGGACGTAGACTGGAAACCATCGTCTTCCTCACATCTTACATTGTCAAACAGATTTGTGAGTGTGTGTGTAGAATGCAGGGCATTATGGACTCGCAGCTAAGGGGCTAAAGGGGGAGTATATGATTAACCAAACAAAGCATTTTCATCCTCCTTCCATTAATGAGATACACACCCTTCTTTCTAGCATACAAACAAATCACACTCAGTAAAAGCAGGCTACTGAGAGAGATGAGGTTGGAATTACACAAGGTGTTTATACAAATACAAATAATCATTGTGTGGCACACATGTGGAGCTTTGGAGACCAAAATATACTCCACTCGAATTAAACTAACTGCTTTAACATCTGTACTGAGGTGGTCAATTGGGAATTTTTGATATTGGCTTGACAACAACAAAGTCTTTAGAGTTGTGCATTGTTCTGCACAATTAGCTTTGATCCTCCACTGATAACTAAATCGTATTCAATTAGATTTGACCTGCATGTATTTCTCTTTTATTGTGCTCATGTTAAGGTCACTACTTCAATGTAGGGATAAGAACAACATGCATGTAAATATGGGGTGAGATTTCCTATATAAAAGTATAAAAGCAACGAATACGAAGCAGCCATCTTCAACTTGCTATGAAAAAAATACGTTTTGGACTAACTCTATTGACACAAAATATGACATTGCTGCCTCAATCTAAAAGGGGAATCAGGGCTCTTCCACTGAGGTTGAGGATGGTGATCTCTCTCAGGAGGTGTCCTATCATTTTGGCTGATAATGAGTTCTCAAGCTCCTTGTAGACTGATGAAGATTGTGTGATGCCTTTTCTCCCTGGCCTGGACTATCAGTCAGAAAAATGCTGCAGCATCTCCATATGCGACAGCAGCACCATTCTTTACCAAGGTACCAAAGAGCAACGTATGGACCGTGTCTGAAACTCACAAGCAGTGATTCAACCAAACAAACGGGAGGATACACTTCCTCTCCTTCCTAAAGGACCAATTAAGGAGACAACAACCTCCCACTAGCCATTTTTTATATGTTATTCATCTGAGGCCAATTCAAGAAAAATCCCAAATGCTCAGGAGTAGAATATAAATAAACATATTATCCTAGAGGGACAGGTAACATTTGTAATAGTTTAGAGGTTTTCCCGATACTATGCGTAAAGGAAAATGAACAAAACCCCTTGAGTATAAGCTACAATAATCATCATTCTAAAATAACAACGCCATCGTCTAGAAGAGCAGTTCCAAGACAAACGACGACTACTTCTGTGCATCCCATTAACTTCCTTGGCACAGTTTTTTCCGACATGTTGTGTCACCCCAGGTTCAGAGCTCAGGGAATAAATATGACTTTTTGTTGGTTACCTGTTATTGTAATCGAGCTCCTGTCACTGTGTTTGCATATACCCTTTTACAACAACAACAACAACACACACTCTAAAAAGCCCAACTTCAAATTTGTTGTCCTAACACATTTTTTAAAGTTGAGTCAACAAATGCCTTTGAAAAAAGTTGAACAAACTCAAAATGTCAATTTCATTAATAAAGAGTGGAATCCACTTAAAATGTTAAGTTGAGAAAACGTAATATAGTGGTTTGGGCATCTGCTGAGGTAACTAAGGCCACTGCGCATGTATGTCAGTAAACACACACACACACACATATATATATATATACAAATACATATATAAATACATATATATATATATATGTAAATACATATATATACTAATTTAATCTTATATTTTAAATAATAAAATAATATAAAAATATTTTCTTTAGCCCCTGTTTAAAATACATTGGTTTTTGATACCATTGTTTGTTTATTATATTTAGATATGGATTAGATTTGGAAGGATATTGTCCATTGTTTAATGGCAGATTTGCTCCAGTTCAGGTTTTTGTCACTTATTGAATTAAAGGGAGCCTGTACCGTGAGAGCAAATGTTTCCCTGTATTTTGCTCAATTTATTTATTTAATTTAACAGACTATGAAGATTGAAATACAATAATACTAATGTGTAGGAGGTGACTCTTGTATGAAAGTGGTATATTTTAGTTTTTTAAATCAGCATAAAAATGTCTTTTGACTTTTAAATTGTATTGTTACAGAATGGGAAGAAAAAAAGAAAATTTAAAAGAGGCGGTGAATATTTATTATAGTCTCTGTATGCTTGTTTTTGTGTAGAATACAGACTCGGAGGAATCTTACGTGAAAGGAGTTGAACTGGGAATACTGCAGAGTGGGTGGAGCGGGGGTGTGGTTCAGGGAACGGTGTCTGATTGTCATCAGCTGGACTGATTGGTAATCAGATTGGTAATCAGTCCAGCTGATGATGATCTGTGTTGTTTATCTGAGTCTGTCTCCATAAAGGAGCTGGACAGACAGGAGATGAGAGGAGCGTGGAGAGCAGAGACGCAGAATATCGCTCGTGCTACTTGTTGCTTATTGGTGCTTTAGGGGGGGGCTACACACGTGTCACAACCATGTTCCAAAGCTTGTTTCAAGGCCTTGATTTTGGATTCACAAAACAGATTTTTTTCTTTATGCAGCCATTTTGATTTTTAAGGATGTTGACCCTCTGCTGTCTATGTTCAAGTGTTGACACCTGGAATTCATATAGTTATGCAAACAAATGTTTAGTTATTGTTAATAAACATTTTGTGTTTGAAGAAGTTTGTTTTCTTTAACTGTTGACTTTTCCAAAGAAAACGGTGTACATTTTTTATTAATTTAAATGAAGGCAACGTTGCAAAGAATGTTGAGTGTACTCAAATAATGGGCTGTGAAATTTAGTAACAAAACATTTTAAGTTAAAAGTAAGTTCTCTCAACAAAACATTTTAAGTTAAAAGTAAGTTCTCTCAACAAAACATTTCTCAACAAAAAATGTTAAGTGCTGTTGATGTATGTTTTTAATCTACAAGAACACACAATTTAAAGTTTCTCCAATTAAATATTTTAAGTGTTCTGAACTTAAGTACATGAGTAGATGTAACTATCAAATGCAATATTTTAAGTTGTGTTAACTTAAATACATAAGTACGTCTGAATAGTAATGTTACGTTTGACAAACTTAAGATATAACTTTGAGTGAACTTCTTATCATAAGTTGACACAACACATTAGCCCTTAGTTGAGTGAACTCAAAAAGGCTTTGCAGCTGGTTGCCTCACTTTTTTAAGTTGACTCAACTTTTTTTTTTTTAGAGTGCATGTGGTTCATAGAAAAATCACCAAAAGTGAATTTAGAAGTCAAACATGAACTGAATATCTTCAACAAGCAGTGATCCGTTAACGGCTCTATCTTTGGAGAAATACTTGAAATATCTTGATATACTTGACATATCTTCTGCTGATTTACTCTATAATACTAAATTATAGAGCAATAACATATTATCAGTCACAGCTAAACCCACGCCTCCATAAATGTGTGCAGATAAAATCTCTGTTATTCCGGTGAGTAGACATATAAATTACCTATAAGTATAACCATAGGTTACATTTAACATTTGACACCACTAGAGTAGATGGAAGTTATCCAATAAAGAAAAGCTATCCTTGCTCCACAGTGACTCATGCTGAGATACAAAACTATACATCGTCAATTGTGAGAATTGTGTGCAAGTGTGCGTGTCTGTAAGAGAGAGAATGTGTGATACAACGAGGGAGAACATGCAAGAATACAGGTAATGGTGGAAGCGCTGTTTTCTATGAATGACTTTTCCATGCCACCCCTTCCTCTATGCCCTTGGCACAAACTCAGTTAGAGAGTTGGAGAAAAAGAGAGGGATAAGCAGAGGGCTGGCCTCTTATTCCCAATGCTGTGTCAGCTCTGCCATCAACTCATCAAAACTGCTGAGACAATGCTGACATCCCTCTCCTACATAGTCTCCTCTGTCTATCCATCCATCCATCCATCCATCTGTCCATGTATACATATATCTACCCATGCACACATCCACATATACTAACATTAACAAATTAAATGAAACGCATAATGCAATGGAATTCGATGTTATGAAAGAAGAACAGGAAGAATGAGAAAGAAGACAGATTCAGGTTAAAAACATGGATAAGGACTAATAAGATAAGAGAGGAGGGTGAGAAAGGGGGAGTGAAACTTCACAAGCTGGCAGTGACATTTAGTACATAGCTAGGAGCTTCAATGGGAAAGCACTCAGCATCACAGACTACACACAAAGACACCTGCACACCTAACACATGCTACACACACACACACACACACACACTATGGATCTGTACCTCTCCCTAGAGATGGATTATTGTACCTATTCATTCTGAAAAACAGAGAGAGGGGTAAGCCTGCAGGTGCAGGCAGACAGACAGTAGGGTAAAATGAGTAGCAGGTAGACAGATGGCTGCATATAATATGTATATATATACATATATATAGGAAGCTGAAAATCCCCCCGCCCCCCTAAAAAATCACTCAAAACTCTGCACTTTAATCACTTGTATTCACTTGTTTAAAATTGTATTACGTATTTATAGTATTTATATATATATAGTATTTATAACAACTGTACGTGAATCTATATCTTTATGTTTACTTAGTATTAGGAAATGTCTTGTCTTATCTGTTGTGCCTGTGCACTTTTATATGTTTCACCGTGGGAGAGTGGGAAACGTCCTATCGATTCCTTTGTATGTCTAACATGTGAAGAAATTGACAATAAAAGCTACTACTACTACTACTACTACTACATATATGTACTGTATATATATATATATATCGGAGAGTTTGAGCCTCAAACTGAAAATGATACCCATACAGAACATAAAGTGCTATTGGGTCCAGATGACACTTTTAAGTGCTTTATAAAGTGCTTCGGAAAAACAAGAGCAATGTGAAATGAGTCACTCCAGACAGTAGCAGATAGAAAGAGAACAACTGCACTCTACTTTGAGCGGAAACTATGCCCAGACTTAGACAAAAAATCTACTTTTCTCTTTTATCTCTAACATCTGTCTGCCTGCCTCACAGCTTTTCTGTTCATCTTTGTTAGTCGATCAAGTTAGTTTCCCACCCAATGCCCTTTCCTCATTTATCACTCCATTATTCTGCATACCTGCCTGTGCTTGGGCTCTGTCAACAAGCCTCTGTGTTTTATACTTAATTATCTTATTCTCCAAGTTTTTAGTATTAAAAAACCAAGCTCTCAACAGAGCCAGAAGTAGACGCTATCCACACAAGAGAACAACATGAATAGAATAGGGCTCATATTTCCCTCCTATCTGAAAGCACCCTCACACACATACACACAAACAGATTTTCAAGTTAAGTTAGCTGTCACTAACACTCAGCTGTTTGTAACATAATTATCATCCATGTGTTGCTTTTAATTAGCTCTAGGAGTGCAACAAGCCAGCTATATAAGCTCACAAATTATGCAGTTCATTAGCAAATAAAAATGTTGACTGACTGTAAGAATGTAAGGTGGGTCATTTCTTATTCAACGGTGTAGGTTTCTTCTCACACACACAAAGTACAAACACAGTAAAGGTACTTAATTTGCTGTAAGAAATCCATTACTTTCACACACTAATGTCAGAAAATGTAATGTTTAACAGGTAAGGTTACAACTAATGTTTGAAATCTGTGTAAACATATAAAGTAGTATATTGTCCATTCAAGATTCAAGATTCAAGATTCAAGATGTTTTATTTGTCACATACACACACAGGGTGTGCAGTGAAAGTGGCAATGCTCAGCAGGACAAGTACACTATTTACAAAATAAAAAAACACAATAGTGTGTGTGTGTGTGTGTGTGTGTGTGTGAGGGCAGTTGTGTGGGGGTCTATGTGGGGTCCTGGTGAGGTCGGTTCACATCCTGATGGCCTGAGGAATCTGTTCTTGCAGCGTGACTACGGGCGCCTGCCTGACCGCAGCAGCTGAAACAGTCTGTTGTTGGGGTGGTGGATCCTTCATGATCCTGCGGCTCTGGTTCTGCACCTCCTGGTGTACAAGTCCTGCAGGTGGGAGTGTAGTTCAATAGTGCGCTCACTGTCCTGAGAGTTGCCAAACCAGGCTGTGATGCTTCCTGTCAGGACGCTCTCTACAGCTCCAGAGTAGAAGGACTGAAGGATCCTCTGGGAAACTTTTTTCCTCAGCTGCCTGAGGTGGTATGCCTTTCTCACCAGAGTGTCTGTGTTTGTTGACCATGTCAGATCCGGTCGGTGATGTGGATGTGGAGGTATTTATACCACCCTCTCCACAGTAGTCCCGTTAATCCCCAGTGGTGAGTACTCTGTTGTTGTTGTACCTCCTAAAGTCCACAATCAGCTCCTTAGTTTTGGTGACATTCATGATGAGGCTGTTGTCCTGGCACCAGAGTGACAGCAACTTCTCCAGGTAAGCCTTCCAGATCAGGCCCACCACCACTGTGTCATCCAAACTTGATGATGGTGTTGGAGCTGAACCTGGCCACACAGTCATGTGAGTACAGTGTGTCTGCCCACCTGACCACCTGTGGCCTGGAGTCCAGGATCCAAGCACACAGGGGTGTTCAGTCCCAGCTCAATCAGCTTGCCGGCCAGTCTGGAGGACTATGGTGTTGAAAGCTGAACTATAATCAATGAACAGCAGTCTCACATAGCCCCCCCTCTGGCTGTCCAGATGAGAGAGTGTGGTGTGCAGTACCTGGGAGACAGCATCATCCGTGGATCTGTATCATACCATAGACCTGAATCAGGGCATAATATAACAATATCAAATCTATAAGCAAGTTCAGGTGTGGAGAAACAAAGATGACTGCAGTCTCTTTGTCCAGACTCAAAATGTTAAGTCTGGCAGTACTATTTGTACATCTGTGTGCCCATGGGCGTAATTGGTCTGAACATGAGGTGTGGTGATGCACATTCATGGCATAATGCTGCCTTGAGGCAGTTGAAGCAAGTACGCCATTAATCAAGAACAACTTGGTTTCATGTCAATGTAGCAGAATTTCCCTGCTAGTTAAAGGGTGCATTGTTAAGATAGTAAGATGGAAATACATCGTTGGACATGTTTTGTTGCAAACCCTTCATTTCCTGCATCATGGTCAAATATGATGCAATCTATTGTGGAAATGTTTTTCATCTCGGAAAACCCAAAATCCTAACCCAGTGGGTGGCTTCCCCCACGCTGCAGAAAAGAGCTTGCGTCTTCATTTCACAAGATTGAAATGCAGACTGAAGACTGAAAGGGAGATGGCACTCTGGTTGGTGTGATTGATGATGTGCCCGAAACACAACTATGATAATTAAGAGACTCAACACAACCTCTTTGCCACTTGCGCCTTACTTTGGGCACAGATTATGCATCGTTTATCAAGCAAAACTGGAGTTGGACACACAATTATGCTATTTACCCCATGCACTATATCTCATTTAAATAGAGCCCAATGACACTAATGACTGTGGATTATCATGAGTAAACTTCCCCAAATGTAGAGGCTTTTGTAAATTAATGCTAAACTTTCTCCTGTAATCCGACTTGTGTGCAGTTTGCCAGAGATCGTATCCATGACAAAGACAGTGCATGTCAGTGAACACTCTCACACTCTCAGTGCAGTATTGAGTCTGGCAAGATACTTTCTCTAGAAGAAAGAAAGAGAGTGACCTCACCTCAGGCAAGGATCAGCATTCAGGTATAAGGACTTCAGCAGCATAAACATGGCCACACACACACACGCACGCACACACACACACACACACACTGGAGCATGCATGGATGCACAGAGATCCACAGGTAATCACAAACATACAAAGGACCTTGAATACCCTACATGTTCTCTCTCATATAGAAAGACAAAAAGACATACACCTGGCCAGATGCAGTGATGCACATTCATATGCATGCATTGCCATAAACCTCCAACACACACGCACACACATAAAACGGCAAGAATGACTGTTTAGCAGTCAGTCCATACTGTGCTGGGAGTCTCTTACTTTCCATATGACCTTTTGTCACTTTGCCAGTGACATTTTAAATATGCTCTCGCTCACCTTTGTCAGCAGCCTCGTCTGCTGGGTGCCAAACAAAGCAGAGCTGCTGAGTAAAATACAAAGAGAAAGAGTATGAGGAGACAGAGGATGGAGAAACTGAGAGAGATAAATAAAGTGGACCCAAATGAGAGTCAGAGGTTGCGACACAGATGAAGACAGGTGGAGAGGTGGGATATGAGGAGGCAGAAACCAAAAGAAAAGACAGTTCAGGAATAGAGAGAACACAAGGTAGACGGATTCAGTGATACGTAGGAAACGATTTAAAAAAGTGATTCATCTCAAGAAAAGAGCAAAATGCCAAATGGGGAACAGATAAAAAGACATGAGGCATGAGACGAGGACTGATGACATGAAGACGCCAAGAGCGGAAACTCAGAAAAGGGCAAGGGTGCGAAGAGGAAGAAGCACCATGAGTGGTTAAAAAACATTGTGTAAGTGGGTGAAAACAAAAGAGAGAAGTGGGGGGTGTGTCGCTCTGGAAATTACAGCTGTTTTTGGTGTAAATATCACAGATATGTGAGGGACAATTTCAGAGATTTGGTGATATCTACGCTCAATTCATCTCCACCCAGAAGGTAGGATCAATAGAGTCGTAGTACTAATAGGGACTCTCCTGTATTAATAAGACTCGCTAGCAGCACTCTGACATAAAAGACTTTTCCACTCTGTTATGCCTGAAAGATCACCTCGGGGTCATCGTCCTTTAAGTCTCTGTTCTGTGACTGATCCTGGATTGAGCTGAGAGACATAGAAAAGAAAAGATTTGATGTCTGGAGATTTGAAAGGAATCACAGAAATGGCACTAAAGGAAATAATCTGTACAAGTCTAAAGTTGACATTGAGTGCCACCCGCTTAAATGTAGCCGCAGCGTATTGATGGAGTTTACCGGTGGTTTCCAATCATCAAGGGCACGTCCTCTCTTCGTCAGCTCATTAGACGCAGGTGGAATGAGGTTTTGAGAGGAAGAATGGGAATTATAAAGGTCGGGGGAGGGTTCATTCCTCTGCCGGCCTCTGTTTTGTCACTCTGTCACTACCCGCAGGCAAGTTGACATTTTAATAAAATGTTCAAAAGGACAATTAACACATAAGGGGCGAGCCACGCGCCGCTGTTCTTTCTCACTTCATCATCGGCATTAAAGTGTGATTCTTCAAAAGTGCCTCCATGTTTCTGTGTTTTGGCAGGTCGGCTGTTATTTCATTCTTTTGTGAGAGTTGACATTTGAATCAGAAACACTCTTATCTGGACAGAAGTGGCCTGGGTCCTGTGTTTCTGAAGAGAACTCAAGCGTTAGTGTATCACTTCTTAACTTGGGTTCTGTTAACAAAAGGGTCGAGAGACTTGAATCAGTTTGCTCTGAAACTTTCCTCGTCTCAGTTTCAAAACTCCAAATATTCTATGAATCCTGGTGGCAGTTTAGGTCTCCTGTCTCCATCTCTAAAATGACAATTTATGAGATTAAACACACAACCTAAACCCAAGGGATCTAAGAGGACAACTCACACACGTTAGCATATCAACGATCCGGAAAAACTAACTATCTCGATGCTGATCGGGGCAGTCGAAGACTTCATCATTGCATATCATCTGTTTACAATAAACAGTATCCTTTCTTCATCTAACTGGTCTCTCCCTGATTGAATTAACTTAAGCCTCATTTTCCCTCATTAGTCAACGCAGCAGAAGATTTTCTTTTCTCAGCATGAAAGGACGATTGCAATACACACAATACACATGGGAATGCACTGACAGCGTGCACAGACACTGTGACAGGCTTCCATGCATGCACAAATACACACACAATTCACATTTTTGCAGATACACTGCTGTAGAGTAGACAAAACACCTCCGGCTGTCCACAGGGGGAGTCGGTAAAGAGAGAGAGAGCAGGGGAACATAAGTTTGGAGTGTGTGAAGCGAGCAAAGTTGGTTCTCACTTCTGAAGCTGCAAAGCCCACATGAGGAACGACTGTGTCACTTACAGTAAGGCTTTGAAGGAAATGTCAAATCACTGGTGATAGAAGCTGAGGATGTATGCATATGAGCACCAATGAGAGTGTTTGCATGTGATCATGTCTGGTAGCGAGATAGTTAAATAGAAAGAACTCCCAACATTACAAGCACAACATGTGTGTGTGTATTTGTCTTTGTGCACCTATGTGAGCGTATTTGTGCATGATGTGCACACTTGAGAGCTCAAGTGGGTGATCTGAGGGCAAGGTTTGATCAAAGGCTCTTTGATGGTGTGGCGACTTGGTCCAGTACCAAATACTGTATATGAGATTTCTTCATGGCCAGTCAAGCACACGCTCACACGCACGCACACACACTACAGCAACGGGATAATGGGAGAGCAATAACACTAGGGGGGCCTTGGAATGGCAGCTACATTTAATCCCATGACAGCTCCCAACTTCAATTGCGAAAATCAGTCAATGCAAATGGAGGCTCAGACTGCGACAGTCAAAAGTTAAATGACCGGCAGAGGGATATGGCACTCTGCACATGGACAATGTCTCTTTCCTCCTGTCTCAGTCTGTCTTGTTCATGTTTTATACAGTACCTAGCAAATAAAGTATTTCATTTCAAACACTGCATCCATTTTATAGCCAAATTATTATATACAGGACTGTCTCAGAAAATTAGAATATTGTGATAAAGTTCTTTATTTTCTGTAATGCAATTAAAAAATATTAAATATTAAAAGAATAAAAGGCTTGCAATATTTCAGTTGATTTGTAATGAATCCAGAATGCATGACATTTTTGTTTTTTTAATTGCATTACAGAAAATAAAGAACTTTATCACAATATTCTAATTTTCTGAGACAGTCCTGTATACATGATTTATTAAGTCTGAAAAGCTGTGGCATTGACTTTAACAGTGTTTGTTTCTCTGACCATTGTTACATGCTGATAACTTCTTCTTTCAGATATGTTTTTCACGATGTGGCCTTGGCTTTACCTTAGTGTGAGGACATGTTTAATCCCCTTCTACATGCAGTATTTAAAAAGGTGAGATGTTCACCTTAACACCTCTCTCCACAACAAGACTCTTCTTTTGTTTTGTGTTTGTCTCCCACCCCATTTGTATTGCCACCACACACATCTCAGGCTTTATCTTTCTCCTTCTGCAGCTTTTTTCTTTCTTTCAGTCCTGTAGAAAGACGAATTGAACTCTCTACGATGGATTCCCGCTCATATAAGCACATTTACACTAATAGCCTTGCTCCATGTCTTTAATTAAGTGTCTTTTTCCTTCTGTTCTCTGTGTCAACTCCATGTCTTTCTGTTAGTATTTTACCATTGAAGGTGATGACATATTATGTGTACAGTGTCCTACAGTGCATTACAGTAGTGCTTCATTTACAAATAAAAAAGGAGCTGTGACCCGTCAGTTTCTGGAGGAACTTCCAGCAGCATGCTGGTGTGTTGTATTCCTAAAGCCCTGTTCAGAGAGGATTAATAATCCAGGGGGACGTGGGTAATACAATGTTTGCTATGCTCCTCTGTAAATAAAACCATTATTGCAAATACATTTTTTGTCCAAAATAACAAGACATTGGTATTCTGAAGGAAACATTAAACAAGTATTTAATATGTATTTAACACCCATTATTTGCAAAAGGATTGCAAATGGCTCTTTCTGAAGACATGAGGATTTGTGTTTACAGTAGTTAGAGGACTGAAAAACCTTTTTAAATGGTTACATATCTAGGTTTGAGGGGAAAGTCATCTTAAAATTATGCCAGAAAACATAGAAATTCAGATTTTTATTTTTATTTTGCAAAAAATGCCACTGCCCTTTTCCATCTCTTCCTATTTGTTCCTCAAACACTGAAGTCGGTGCAGTCAGTGTGCATCATCAGTACCTCAGACCTGCCTTCTGCTATCTGCTGACAGCAGATAGCAGAAGGCAGTGGAAGCAAAGTGACACTGAGAGACAAGTGTGAATGTGTGGCGCTCTTAGTTCAACATGCTTTTAGTATGTGGGGAAGAGTCAACAATAAAGAGCGAGCACTTTCATCTGGGAAAGGGAGCGCAGCAAGGCGAGCGTGGCAGGACGAGGATCCACGCGGAAACGTGCCCACAAAAAAAAAGTGTGGCCACAGTTTTGCCCACATCTAGCACACACAGTAACGCACACAAACACTAGATGCACGCACATTCACTTAGCTTCTTGAGTGATTCATTATGCATAGACCCATGCATTCTTAATTCATTCATCCATGATTAATATCCTATGAGAAGATGGAAAAAGGGGGTTTGCGCTGCTACTCCACCTCGATGATGTAATTCACCAACAATAAATGGCCCACTAAATACCACATACAGCGCTGCCAACACACCAGTACGTATGTGGCATCTGTGAATGTCGGCTCTCCCCTCACATCTGCATGTAAAGCTTCAGATTAAGTGCATCCTGGATTACAAAAATAATGGCGTTTTCATTGCCGGCTGTACATTTGCCTTCATCTACGCTCAAAACTATTTCAATGGTTTGTCTCAAGTAATGTGGTGCAATGCTAACGTGCCATTGGAGGATTTGTTGAGGCTTGGTGATTCATGCATATGACTAGCATCAAGATGTATCACACTATGTATCAAAGAAGCTTGAGCCTTCCTTTCACCTATAATCCTATGAATCCTTACACAGTTTGTTTGTGACAAGATGAATATTTGCATATGCACAGTGTGTGTGTGCACTGTACACACACACACTGTGCATATGTCTTAATATACATTTGAAGAAAGTACCGGTACCTATTTTTAAGGCTTTTTACTCATACCACACACATAAAGCTTGTGTTCAAATGTTTCTCAAGGCTTTCTGCAAATACAGAGCAGCAGTGGATCCATCAGAGCGGCTTCTCCTGACAATTGAAAGGTATCACTGTGCTAAACGTGTTTTGCTCAGACAATATTTTCTGTAAAGGGAACAAAGTCCTCGAACTCTCTACCTGATCATTTTCCAATCTGCATGTGTTTTTATTGCGTGCGTTATTGTATCTTGCTGCTGTGTTGAGTTCATTTTCTTTTGTCCTTATCTCCTAGAGTCATAAAAGATGTTCCAGGAATGGCTGTTGCAAAACAAAATGTAGTATTGGGTCCACAATATACGCTTTGATACTAACATCTTATGGCTGTTTTCAGTTTGCCTATGTATATTGTAACTGTTTCTATCACATACACCATAGATAAATAGTGTGTTTGTGTTTGTGTTTGAGTTTGTGTGTGTGTGTACATGTGTGTGCTTGTGTGTGAGACTGTGAGTGTGTGTATGTGTGTGAGAATGATAAAGAGAGACCTTAAATTTTTTTACTTGAGCTTGAGGGAAAACATGTAAACAAATAGTTTAGAAACACACATCTTCAAAAGGTGCCAGATCCAAGGATTTCGATGTCTCAACAGCTCTCAACAAGTTGACAGAGAGCGGGCAGCTCATAGCTCATTTACCTGAGGGGGAACCGGAGGAGGGCTCCTATGCTTCTGCTACCACCCTGATGGTCAGGATGGTCTTATCAGCTGTGACCACTGTATGGGAGCAGTACAGAGCATCGACTGTGAGCTGACCAATGGGTTAGAGCTACAAATCGTTTTGAAGTATGATGTGTGCATTGAGAAAGTGTAGTGGACATCCACCGAGGAAACATAAAACTGAAACGATCTGAACGAATAAACTTCTTTCAGGTCTCACGACCCATAGAGCACAAAGTGGTTAGACTCACAATTTACCACGTGCCTGGACTAACTCAAGATCGGACTTTGGGTCAACCATGGCACTTGGACCATTACGGCTGACGACACAATGTTTTATGACTTTGTGATTTTTACGATCGTTCACATTCTTGAGGAAGGACTGATTCTACCTGGTCTCATGTAATCTTTTACATTTAGTTGTTGGTCATTGTTATTAATTGAGCTCTTCATCCTACTCTTTATTAATGTTTACATATTTACTTTTTATACATCCTTTTTATTCGTGGTGGGCCGTCAGGGACAGCCAAACCTTCTCTGCTGGACTAAACAGAATCAAAAGGTTATAGCTATTTTATCATTTTTATTTTTATCAAAAATACACTGTATTATAATTATTTTTCCCTATTAGCTTATTTTGTCATTGCACAGCTCCTGTCTTCCTCTGTTTATCTGCTTCCAGCGCTGCTTCCAGTGCAGCTGGTTTTAAGGAGAGCTTTTATCCAATCAGATTTCACCTCGATGTCTCTATGTAAGAAGAGAGACTCAAGGCCTTCTATGTAGCCGTGCAGATTAAAGTACATGATGGGGACGATACCATTGATTGTCATAATCTTCATCCAATCAGATCTTTAGTTTGACATGCTGGGCGTATGCAGGGCTCCCGATGGCTGAAGGAGGAGGAGAAACTTGGTGGCAGATTTACTGTCAACGCTTTTTTCACGGAGGACGTTTCAGGTACATTCAGGTTCATTTGTCCATGGTCTTGTTTTTATAGTTGATAATGTTCCTTCTGATGTGAATACTATTTGAATGGCTCATGCTCTTGAGTGTGTGGTGTTTTAATGCTGCAGTTTTGTTGAATTGTTTTGCCATGTTTTGTTTTGATAAATATCTTGTGGATTAGTTCTTGTCATTGTGTTAATCATGTTGATGTGGACTAAATACGTTGTCCCTTAATGACGCAGCTTCCCGTCATGCGTGTGTTTATATATCTGCACTCTCCAGTTAGTGCTGTAGGTGTTGCGCTTCATGTAACATTTTAGTTCACTTGTCAAACGTTGCAGTGTTGTGTGAATATGAAGTGTTTTCACAAAACAAATAATAACTTGTAGCTGTGGTGTCATAGGGAGGTTAACGGTTTGTTGCGCTGTCGTAAAATGGCACAGAAGGCGCAGGTGGAAAATGCACCGTCAGCCACTGCTGTTTATATATATGTATACATATCCACTGTATATTATATCCTCATTGCACTTTTTGTTATATATATATATACTGCTTTCTTTGCACTGCTCTTGTCAGATGCTAACCAACATGTTGTTGTCTCAGTACCTGTACTTCACTTTGTTTATTTCATTGTGTATTCATTTTGTGTGTGGGTAGTAGTTCAGTTATGTAGTTCATCAAATACATATTTAATTTATAAAAAACTTGAATAACATTTCATGTGCGTATATGAAATTGTAGGTCCCTGTACACCTTGATAAAAACTCCGTAGCAACCCTGAGATTAAAATGTAATTCATTTAATATCTAAGTCTAACGTTTTCCAAATGAATGAGTTACTATTTTATAAATCTGCTCCCAGCAACAACGCTACAAAAGACACAAGACAAAGAGGCAGAAAGAGACAAACGTCGGGTCATGATTGTTTTCCAAAGTGAGGTGTTAACAAAGACTTTTTGGAAAAACTAATGGAAAGTGTCAGCACACACACCTTAGAGGAAAGATACAGCACAATAAAACAGCATGGAGCACCATGGGCAGACTAGAGTATGTGACCATTTCCTCTCCCATTGATCCTCCATTGCAAACTTAACAGGGCTATTGATTACAAATTGAGACTTGTTCCGCCTGAGCTGTGCATATCCAGCTCTTATCAATGCAGGTCAAGGAGCTGCTGTGTCATTCATATTATGTTTCAGTCAATACAACAAGGGCCACATCCTTTCATTGTGTCCCCTCCTTTGTTTTAAGATGCTATACACAAAAGCGAGACTATATATCTGTGTTGAAATATGAAGAGACTTTTATGCTGGCACACTGAGAGACATCTTTTAGTTAAGGTTTCTCTTCAATAGATAATAGGGGAAAGAAGTTGTGACGAGCTCTTCTAGCAACGACAAAAAAAATGGTTGAGGAAAAACAATTCTTTAAATTTGATATTTCCTGCCCTTTATCAGTCTGTGTTTAAAACTGAATTCACATGCAATTTTAATCTTACTTTGTTAATACAAGCCACCCGTTTAAAGCTACTCTCAACAGTTCTTTGCGAAAGATCAGAATTACTCAAAGCAATAGGCTTTTCGATGAGAGATGAGATCATTACCACTCTCTGTGTGCGGTAAACACACTGCTACAGCCAGCGACAGCTATCTTGGCTAAAGCTTACAGACCAGAGAGATGAGGAAACAGCCTGGCTATGTCAAACAAAATCTGCCTTTCAGCACATCCTCACAAATTAGCACTTTACATCTTGCTTGTTTAATCAAAACAAGTAAAACTAGAACGGGCACTCGGTAGAGCGCATACCTTCACATATGACAAGATTGGGCATTGAATTATGAACATTTTGGCATTAGTTGCATGCCAATTGGATATAAATTGACCGCGCTATGGTAAAAAGAAGATTTTGACCTTTTCATGACCTTGACCTTTGACCCGATCAATCCCCAAATCTAATCAAATGGTCCCCGGATAATAACCAATCATCCCACCAAATTTGATGCGATTCAAGAAGATGTTGACCTTTTTCATGACCTTGACCTTTGACCCGATCAATCCCAAAATCTAATCAAATGGTCCCCGGATAATAACCAATCATCCCACCAAATTTCATGCGATTCGGTTTAATACTTTTTTACTTATGTGAATAACACGCACTCATACAAATACACGGCGATCAAAACATTACCTTCCGCATGTTCAATGCGAAGGTAACAACACAGGTGTAACAGTGTGTAAAAGTAATGGTTTTACAGGGTTAGGTGCCAGACTATTTATTAACCAACAGCCGTGCCATCTAGAAGCCTCCTTTCTTACTGAAAGTATTTATTATTAACGTGTGAGCTTTAAAGGTGCTGGTGGGCATATTTATTTTTGCTCGATGTTTCTCTATATTTCCAGTCTTTGTGATACATCAAGCTAACCAGCTGCTCGCCACCGCTCCAAGAGTTGTATCAATATTCTCAGATAACTCAAAAAGTACAAACTTTTGCTTCAATCGTTCCACCTGGAAGGCGGTAAAGTGTTGGAAAGTGTATACACACTTTGGCGTAAACACAGAATCTGTTACATCCCAAAAGATTGGAACACTGCTCCACTATAAACACTGCACGTCTGTGTTGCTCAGTGGCTGAGTACACTGCTGCGTAGTTGCATGGCGTCCTGCCCACTTAATGTGGATGGATGGGTCCACTGCCATGCTGCAAGACGCTCCCCTCCTTTTGAAATCCAAGTAGTTAATTGAGTGCTGATCGAATACAAATTTCAGATCAGAATAAAAAAACACATCAGGCGCCTGTTCAACATTCAGCAGATTCCACAGGAGTCAGCTGTCAGTGTCCATCAAGAGGTTGTGCATCCTCTCTGGCTAAAGTAGACGTGACAATCGGGGCGTATCCCCCCTCTTTTTCTCCCCCTACTCCCCTCTATTCTTTCAACTCATCTGTCCTCATTCCTTGTATATATTTCTATTGTCACTCTATTATCCTTCCTTGTATTGTTCTACCCCAGATTTTCTGATTCAAGTCCTCTGCCTCCAATTTGGCTCTGTTACCGGATTCTCTCAGCCTCCGTTGTTCATATGCGTGTTCTTACTCATCCGTCCCTTTCTTTCGCCCCCTCCTCTCATGTCTGTATGCAGGTCACCATGGCAGTGGGTGAAGCAGCACAACAGTATAGGAGAGAGCGGGAAAAAACGAAAGCGACACAATGAAGAGTAATTGATTGGAAGAGGGAGAGGAAGAAATAGCTTCTTTAGAGCTTTCTCTCCTTATATTGCTTTCATTTCCCAGCAGGATTAAACATAATATATGCACACCCACAGAGTTGCTCTGAGACAAAAGGCCAAAGATATAAACAGAGAAAGAGACAAATGGATAGAGAGATGGGTGAGAGAAAAATTCTGAGAAGAAAAGACAGGGTTCACATTACTCATATAGTTCCTGTGAAGTTAGTTAGCTAATGTGATAGTACAAATATTGTTTCTAAAGCTCCATCCATCCCATACACAATGGCCTCTTAGAAATATGAAAGAACAGTGCAATTGCTGTGGGAATTCATTTTGTTCTATGAACTAGGGTGTTTTATGTCATTTAGTAAATTTAACACCGTTTAAGAGAGGAAGTGAGAATATTTGTGCCTTGGCTTGCGTCACCAGTGTGGTCATCCTCTTCTTCACCAAAAAAACATTATGAGTTCAAATATGTCATCTGTTTATCCAAATATCGCCTATTTGGAAAATATACCAGTGGGAGGTAACTCACCTTTAATAACCCTTAGGTTTAATAAGCCTTATGTTGATCTGACATGCACAAAGTATAGCCTATTCATTTGGGAGGTGGCACAACAAGGAGAATGAGATACTAACCAAAACTAGTTTGAAGCACTTGGACCACCATTCCACGAAGAAGGCTTTTTTTCTCCAAGAAGAAATCCAACTGCAAACTGAGTGAAGAGTTCATATGACATCCTTTCGTGGTTCAGAGAGTAGTACGAAAACATTGTCTCGCTGACAAATACGCTCTTTGATCTGCTTCACGCAAAAAGAAAAAAACAGATCTGCAGAATTCTCCCGAGAGCTGAAAGTACCGTCAATCTTTTTATTACTGAGGTGATCAAAGATCTTAATTATGTGTCTTTTAGGCGCAATCTATGGGACGGAGAGAGACTATTTGAGTTTGAATCAGAATTTGTATCTCTATGACACACATTTCTCTCCCATCCTTTCTGTCACAGTGTTGTTTTCGGTAAAGCAATGTGAGCTCAATATACATTATTTGTCGAGCAACTTCAGTCAGCCTGTATTCATTTTAATATATAGTTTTATATATACATTGGATTGGACAGCTCCCCAAAAACAGCAGCGAGCCAGCGAACAGAAACTGAGCTTTTCTCTGGTTTCAGCTGGACAAGCACGGCAAAGAGATAGCAGGTTCATCTTGTTCCACCTCAACTGGACACTTCCGTCACACAATCCTGTTGTGTTCAAATAAGACAAGAATACATGTTCATATATGCACACAGCAGACAGCAGCTTCAGCCAGAAACCACAGGGACAGACTGAAACGTATCATATGCAAACTGTTAACCAAGTTGCTGCAGACTGGAAACTGCACAACCTATTTCTCATTCAACTAAACTATTCGCATAAAATTGAAGAAAAAAAATATTTTCTGACTAAGCTGCATTCTTTTTCCAGGCTCTAGTTCGTTGACTAACTGAGCACCCTGGAGTATAGACTGCCACTCAAACGTTGGCTGCGAGATTCAGAGAGATCTAGAGAAATAAACTATTTTGATGTCAATACATCATGGCAGTGAGATGAGAAGGGTTGAACATGTGCTGACATTTTACATTTATTTAACAGTGATTTTAAATGACTTTGAAGTCCTAATGTAGGCCACCTTTTGCTTCTTCCACCCTGATATTGCCAGAAATAGCTATATCATCATGTTCATCCAAGTGAATGATTCCTCAACCAAAAATATATAATTTTTTAAAAGTTTGCTCCGTAGAGAATCAACCTGTTCACTTCCAGTGCGCCAAATACTGCAGTTTGGTCAGCGATCCTCGGCCTCTGACACGGATGTACAAACAGCGCCGCCGCTCCCATAACGTGCGTAGGGCACCAAGTCCTGAGGGGGCACCACAAAATAGGCAACTAAAAAAATCCTCAGAGTTATAATAATTATAATGCCGACATTATTTCAGTCTAGAAATATTAGGCGCCTTTTAGCCCCCGTTAACACTTCTCGGATCGCATCGCTCTGCCGTGATGCGCGCCGACACATCCGCGCACACAGGTGAGCACACTCTCACTCGTATTTTTGGTAAGCTTTCAACATTTATGAGTATTTCGAATTGTAAAATAATGTTAAGAAGTTCGTAGGAAATTGTGAGAACAAACATTGCAAGAAAGTATTCATCCCAAAAAGTGGAATAACTTAAAAAATGAAACCGAAATAATTTCATATTTTTCTGAAATGCATGCTTGACAAACTGCCGTGTTGTTCAGAACACTTTGAACATGTTTATGTAAATAGTTTACCTTGCTTGTGTGGCCATGAAAGCAATACAGACAGGGTTACAACTATCTCTGGTGTTCTGTTTCTCTTTCTACATTGCCCTGGGGAGATACAGTAACAAAATGTATGTTACATACAAACAAACACTGGCACAGACACTCTGTGACGTCTAGGAATAAAGGGCTTTCCTTGAAACAGCATCGACACAATCAGAATGGAAAGCCAGGGTTGAGAGCTCTCTATCCAACTGTCTGCTAGAAATGATAATAACAAAGTAGTATTTAAGTTGCAAGGAAGACTCAGACAGATTCAGGGTGAAGAAGGCACACCTGCTATATAAAGATTATTCTTCAAAGATTGACAGCTTCTTTATTTTCCACAATAACTCAATCCAAATATCAGCCATACTCACACTAAAAGTTGTCGTCTCTAGTGTCTGTATGTGTGACTGCTCATATAAGCATCCATGTGTGCATAGGCAATCAGCCGTGGGGGGGGGGGGGGGGTCATGCTTGTTAGTAGCAAAGCGAGTGCAGGGGCAGAGGGGTTGTTGAATATGTTGGTCTACACTGCCTGACTCATTGATCCTTTATCGTGCAAGTTACAATCTATGGCCCCAACCACGGCTCTAATATATCAGTTACCTAAATGTGCTGTGTATTGATAAATCAATGACGCTATCTATGGGCCTGAAGTAGCAGGCAGACTTGTAATTACTACTCTCTGTGTTCCGCCCCTCTGTCAGTTTCACAAACTATATAACTGGGGTGTGAGGGGGGGGGGGGGGGGTCTCGAGCTCGTTGTGCGTGAGCAAAATGAAAAAATGAACCAGGTCCATCCTCCCTGTTAAATACTAATACTCACACACTGTGCATAGGTGAGAAAGAATGTGAGATGGGAGATTTGTTCGAGAGCATCCTCTGATGAGTTCTGACATACGAGTGTGCGCGCGAGTGTGTGTGTCTTTGTACCGCCCTCCACCCCGCAGGCTTACAGTCAATCCTACTTTGGCAGAGTAATGGCCCAGGTCTCGATTGAAGTTACCCTTCATTAGTAGGAGAACAACATTAAAGTGGGGATAGTTTGGATGAAAGTATTACGCTGTAATTCAAAGGGGCTGAGTTCTTTATCAAGTCCAATATGAGAGAATGGGCATAATGGTTTAAATTGCTGGGAAATTACAGCAGTGATTCACACTTCAAAAGACTCTGATTCTCCCCTGGCCTTTCTGCTTAGATGTGTTGAACTCTCTTTAGATTGAAGCTGTACATCCCAAATACACTTACCATCCTAATTTCAGCCCAACCACCTCCTACAGGGACAGAGGAGTACTTTCTCCAGACGTCTCCTCACGCTCCGCTGCCACAAGGAGAGATACAGGAGAACATTCCTGCCGACGGCTATGAGGCTCTACAACAGTTCACCTCTTGCCAGATCACCCTAACCCTTCTTATATTTTGTGTTTTGTTTTTTTATTCTTGTGTGTTGCTGCTACTGACTCGACAAATTTCCCCTTGGGGATTAATAAAGTATATATCTATCTATCTATCTATCTATCAATGCCAACCTCAGATCCCTTTCTTATCTTGACCTCTGTGCTCCTGTGCAAATCTAAACACGCTTCCTTATCAAGTCTCCTTAACATCCTGTGACGGATACGAGAAGTTAGTTGTTTTCTACGAATGCCATATTTTTTAAATAACGTTCTCTTGAACTCTTCATGCATGAATGTATGCAGCTTTATTGTGTGCTGAAGGCAGTGTCAAAATATGCAACTGATGCGATATTTGGCAACAAGGTGACACAATAATAGGGCAGCTTTTCATGTCATGGGCAACCGACACATTCTACAGTGTTGGTAAAGCCATTAAGGAAAAGTATGGTTGACCATGTGCTCTGGCCTCCTTAGAGAAGAGGACAAAGAAAAGACACCTTTACCTCAACCAATAAAGCTTCACGAAATAGAAATTTACCGCAGTTTGTTCTTGAGGGCAAGTCGAGCTACAGTTGACCCGGCAACGAGTTGTCAGCCTCGCACAGTGCAGAGCAATAGTTGCTGTTTTAGTAGGAAAGGAGACAGAAGAGTGTTCCTAAATGCAGTGTAAGAACCCTAACCTGTGACCTCTGGTTTTGGACTGTATTCCCCCTCAGGACATTTAACCTTGCAAAATAACAAACACCTAAAGAATTCAACTAAGACTAAATAAGCAAGCACATGCTATTGTTCTAATGAATCCACCATCACGGTTCCAAAGTCTTTATTTTACCCAGCACCTGGATGTGCATCTTTGGTGTTCAGGGGAGTGGAGAGCAGACTCTGATGAAGAAACACAAAAATATAATTGCTTTCTCAACCCTATTGGCACGAAGGAGAATCCTACTGGACTGGAAGTCACCTCGCCCTCCCAGTTCCTCCTTGTGGCTCAAGGATCTAGTGTTCTTCTGAAAATGGAAGAAAATCAAGTTCTCGTTGCGGCGACAGCCGGAGAAATTTAAATCTACTTGGGTTCCAATTATCCAATACTTTAATAAATTGAAGACTCTCATTTGACTCATAAATCATTTCTGTTATCTTTGATGTCTCTTTTTTCTTTAAAAAAAAAAATGTATTTACAAAAAGGGGGGAGGGGAAGCTATTTAAGTTGTCTTGAAGCTGTTGTAGGAACTTATAATTAGCAATAATTTACAATGTCTCAAACTCATTTCTGGTTTCTGTTTGACTGTATTGCCACCTACACTATTTTCACTTTTGTGTAATAATTGAACAATTCAAGCAGTGCGATGTGTTCGATTTGTTCTGTGTTGGGATGGGGGGAAAAATGAAAAATGACAAGTTCAATGTATAACTGTGTACTCTGCTTTTGAGAATGAACACAATTTACAAAAAAAGGTTCCAAAGTCTTAACTGTGCCAATTAGACATGGTCTTCCTTTAAGGCCAGCAGGCACTCATCAAGGCTCCCCCCTGCTGTGAATGCGGAGCTGCAAAGACCTTGGGTTACAGAAATCAGGGCATGATGCAAGCCCCCTGCAAATGGATATTAGGAATGCTCAGTGGCTTCTGGTGAGAAAGGGGTGATGTTGTTGTACATGTTAGTGTGTAGGTAGGAGTGGTTTAGGGTGCAGATGGGATCGTAAGGAAAGCTAATGCAAGATCGGGGTAATGTGAGAAAATAATCACAAAACAAGACAAAACACAGTTAGAAATGAACAGAGAGAAGCAAGTTTATAAAGTAAGTAGTTAAGCTGAAGGGATGAAATAGCAAGTCCAAGTGTACACTCAAAGGACTTTTCTAAGCTAGGAGTCACTAATCGGCGAGCCGTAGTCTGAGTACGGACCCAGACGACGTTGTCTCCCGACCTGGACCTATAACCGATGGATAATTGAGACTTAATACATTTTAAAAGTGTGACATGTCCAGTTTTGACATGATGTCGCGGCTGTGTCCAGACGCCGTCGTGGTAGCTCCGCGGAGATTGTGCGCTCTTTTCGTTTTTGTGTTTATTTTTAATATTTTCTTTGCCACAAACACATCGGCACTAACAGCATATGAACGCAGCACACTTTTGGACATAAACTTTTGCGCAAAACAAGGGTTTTTGTCCACTTTTTCCATCGATCCAGCGTGGCGGGCAGAGATCGTACGAGCGAACCACAACAACAACAGTGGAGCCGCTACTACGGGGAGACGACGAAAACATCGAGGGAAACGGGCGGAATTGAACAGACTGAGAGTTCAAGCCCACCGTCCACCTCTGCCCAGCATCCTTCTTGCTAACGTCCAGTCTCTGGAAAATAAGCTGGATGATGTTAGGGCAAGGATCAGATTCCAACGGGACATGAGGGACTGTAACATCTTTTGTCTGACGGAAACATGGCTGACCCCGCTGGTGCGTGATCGAGTCATATGCCCAACCGAGTCCTTCTCTGTTTTCCGTGCAGACAGAACGGAAGAGTCTGGTAAATCTAAGGGTGGAGGGGTTTGCTTCATGACTAACAACAAGTGGTGCAACCCCAAGGACATTAAGACTCTTTCTCGTTCCTGCGCGGAACCTGGAACATCTGACGATCTCATGCCGTCCATTCTACCTTCCCGGAGTTCAGCTCGGTCATCACCACAGCCGTCTACATACCACCACAAGCGGACACCGACGTAGCACTATCGGACCTACATGATGTGTTATGTCGGCATCAGAACAAGTATCCCGACGCGGCTGTGGTGGTGGCTGGGGACTTTAATAGGGCAAACCTAAAAAAAGGCATGCCGCACATTCACCAGCACATTACGTGTGCTACCAGAGGAAAGAACGTTGGACCACTGCTATCGCCATTCAAGAGAGGCTACAAGGCTGTCTCTCTCCGTCCGTTCGGCAAATCGGACCATGCCGCCATTTTCCTGCTACCGGAGTACCAACAAAGGATAGCACGGGAAGCGGTAGTGACGAGGGACGTAAAGCGGTGGTCTGACCAATCAGAGGCTGAGCTACAGGACGCTCTGCGTGTCGCCGACTGGGACATGATCCAATCCAGTTCCAGTGGCGTCAGCGAGTTTGGGCGTAGCAATGAGCCTCATAACAACGCTTAGCGGACACCATCGTCCCCACGGTAAAAGTTAGGGTCTTTCCTAACCAAAAGCCGTGGGTTGATAGATCCATCCGTGAAGCTGTGAACGCCCGTACTGCTGCCTATAACTCCGGTCTTGTATCCGGCAACATGGGCGAGTACAAGGCAGCGGTCTATGGACTGAGGAGGGCGGTGAAGGAGGCCAAGAGGAGGTACCGAGACAGAGTGGAATCACAGATGGAGCAGCGCGACACCAGGCGCCTATGGCAGGGGCTACGGACTATCACAGACTACCAGAGCAGACCCCGCGCAATGGTGAGTGCCGACGCATCCCTAGCGGACGACCTGAACTCATTTTATGCACGGTTTGAGGCTACCAACAACAGCGCTAGCTCGCCGGCTAACAACAACACCGTTAGCGTAGCCGAGGTCAGTTCTACCGCTGGGGATGAACACACACTCTCTGTGACCGAGCACAGTGTGAGGAGGGCTCTGTTGAGGGTGAACACCAGGAAAGCTGCAGGTCCAGATGGCATATCTGGGCGAGTACTGAAGACCTGTGCTAACCAGCTAGCTCCAGTGTTCACCACAATATTCAACCTCTCCCTGGCTGAGTCCGTGGTCCCCGCCTGCTTCAAGAGATCCACTATTGTCCCTGTGCCCAAGAATGCTTCTCCAGCATGTATGAATGACTACCGACCGGTGGCCCTCACCTCGGTGGTCATGAAATGCTTTGAGAGGCTGATAAAGGACTACATCTGCGCCTTCCTCCTTCCTCCATGGACCCGCTGCAGTTTGCTTATCGCCCAAACAGATCCACGGATGATGCTGTCTCCCAGGTACTGCACACCACACTCTCTCATCTGGACAGCCAGAGGGGGGGCTATGTGAGAGTGCTGTTCATTGATTATAGTTCAGCTTTCAACACCATAGTAGCCTCCAGACTGGCCGGCAAGCTGATTGAGCTGGGACTGAACACCCCTGTGTGCTTGGATCCTGGACTTCCTGACCGCCAGGCCACAGGTGGTCAGGGTGGGCAGACACACCTCAACCCCTCACCCTGAACACAGGATCCCCCAGGGTTGCGTCCTCAGCTCCCTACTGTACTCCCTGTACACACATGACTGTGTGGCCAGATTCAGCTCCAACACCATCATCAAGTTTGCGGATGACACAGTGGTGGTGGGCCTGATCTCCGACAACGACGAGAAGGCCTACCTGGAGGAAGTTGCTGATCTGTCACTCTGGTGCCAGGACAACAGCCTCCTCATGAATGTCACCAAAACTAAGGAGCTGATTGTGGACTTTAGGAGGGTACAACAACAGAGGACGTACTCACCACTGGGGATTAACGGGACTACTGTGGAGAGGGTGAGCGGGTATAAATACCTGGGAGTCCACATCACCGAGGATCTGACATGGTCATCTAACACAGACACTCTGGTGAGAAAGGCAAGGCAGCGCCTCTACCACCTCAGGCAGCTGAGGAAATTTAAAGTTTCCCAGAGGATCCTTCAGTCCTTCTACTCTGGAGCTGTAGAGAGCGTCCTGACAGGAAGCATCACACCTGGTTTGGCAACTGCTCCGCTCAGGACAGGAAGGCTCTGCAGAGAGTAGTGCGTTCGGCTGAACGCACTATTGGAACTACACTCCCCACCCTGCAGGACTTGTACACCAGGAGGTGCAGAACCAGAGCCGGCAGGATCATGAAGGATCCTCACCACCCCAACAACAGACTGTTTCAGCTGCTGCGGTCAGGCAGGCGCCTCCGTAGTCACGCTGCAAGAACAGAGAGACTGAGACGGAGTTTCTTTCCTCAGGCCATCAGGACTGTGAACTCCGACCTCACCAGGACCCCCACATGCGCACACACAACTGCCCCTCTTAGGCACACACACACACACACACACACACACACTTAGTGTAAATATTGTACTGTAAAATTGTGTTTTTTTAAAATTGTAAATAGTGTGTACTTGTTGCCCTTGCACATTCCTGCTGAGCATTGCCACTTTCATTTCACTGCACACCCTGTGTGTGTATGTGACAAATAAAACATCTTGAATCTTGAATCTTGAATCTTCTATTTTAACCTTGACTGCTTTTCTAGCCTTTTCCGGCACTTGTTCAGCGGTCCAGGAAACACACAAACCAATCACATGTGTTATAAACCATCTCACGTGATGCTATTGGGCCAATTAAATATGTGTAGATTCAGATAAGAGTACCTGCAAGTGTATAGCGGATATTCACAAAGCAGGGAAAGGCGGGAGAGAACCAGCAGTCGGAGGCGTGCGTGAGTCAGAGAAGTTATTCTACATGGCGTGCTCGAAAAGAAAAAGTAGAAAGCTTAACTAGAGCCTTTAACCAGAAAGGACAGACTAGTATGTTCTTTCTTTACACTCTACAGTTCAAGACCAGTGTGTCTTATATCAATTGCCAAAATGCAAAACCTCTATCTGCAAAATGATCCCTGGAAAAGTGGGGAAAACCTCCTATTTGCACTTTGTGTCTTTTTGGAGTTTTTTGTATTTTTAATCTTCTTTATTGTATTTTATATATTGGGTGAAGCACCTCTATGGGACACAGCACATATCTTTTGATCAAATGTACCCTCAAATCAGAAATAAAGGCACAACAGTTAAACTATCTAAGAGCTCAATATAATCCAAATCTTAACATTTTTTTTTTTGGGGGGGATGGGGAAAAATGAAAAATGACAAGTTCAATGTATAACTGTGTACTCTGCTTTTGAGAATGAACACAATTTACAAAAAAAGGTTCCAAAGTCTTAACTGTGCCAATTAGACATGGTCTTCCTTTAAGGCCAGCAGGCACTCATCAAGGCTCCCCCCTGCTGTGAATGCGGAGCTGCAAAGACCTTGGGTTACAGAAATCAGGGCATGATGCAAGCCCCCTGCAAATGGATATTAGGAATGCTCAGTGGCTTCTGGTGAGAAAGGGGTGATGTTGTTGTACATGTTAGTGTGTAGGTAGGAGTGGTTTAGGGTGCAGATGGGATCGTAAGGAAAGGTAATGCAAGATCGGGGTAATGTGAGAAAATAATCACAAAACAAGACAAAACACAGTTAGAAATGAACAGAGAGAAGCAAGTTTATAAAGTAAGTAGTTAAGCTGAAGGGATGAAATAGCAAGTCCAAGTGTACACTCAAAGGACTTTTCTAAGCTAGGAGTCACTAATCGGCGAGCCGTAGTCTGAGTACGGACCCAGACGACGTTGTCTCCCGACCTGGACCTATAACCGATGGATAATTGAGACTTAATACATTTTAAAAGTGTGACATGTCCAGTTTTGACATGATGTCGCGGCTGTGTCCAGACGCCGTCGTGGTAGCTCCGCGGAGATTGTGCGCTCTTTTAGTTTTTGTGTTTATTTTTAATATTTTCTTTGCCACAAACACATCGGCACTAACAGCATATGAACGCAGCACACTTTTGGACATAAACTTTTGCGCAAAACAAGGGTTTTTGTCCACTTTTTCCATCGATCCAGCGTGGCCGGCAGAGATCGTACGAGCGAACCACAACAACAACAGTGGAGCCGCTACTACGGGGAGACGACGAAAACATCGAGGGAAACGGAGCGGAATTCGGAACAGACTGAGAGTTCAAGCCCACCGTCCACCTCTGCCCAGCATCCTTCTTGCTAACGTCCAGTCTCTGGAAAATAAGCTGGATGATGTTAGGGCAAGGATCAGATTCCAACGGGACATGAGGGACTGTAACATCTTTTGTCTGACGGAAACATGGCTGACCCCGCTGGTGCCGGATCGAGTCATATGCCCAACCGAGTCCTTCTCTGTTTTCCGTGCAGACAGAACGGAAGAGTCTGGTAAATCTAAGGGTGGAGGGTTTGCTTCATGACTAACAACAAGTGGTGCAACCCAAGGACATTAAGACTCTTTCTCGTTCCTGCTCGCCGAACCTGGAACATCTGACGATCTCATGCCGTCCATTCTACCTTCCCGGGAGTTCAGCTCGGTCATCACCACAGCCGTCTACATACCACCACAAGCGGACACCGACGTAGCACTATCGGACCTACATGATGTGTTATGTCGGCATCAGAACAAGTATCCCGACGCGGCTGTGGTGGTGGCTGGGGACTTTAATAGGGCAAACCTAAAAAGTCATGCCGAACTTTCACCAGCACATTACGTGTGCTACCAGAGGGAAAGAACGTTGGACCACTGCTATACGCCATTCAAGAGAGGCTACAAGGCTGTCTCTCTCCCTCCGTTCGTCAAATCGGACCATGCCGCCATTTTCCTGCTACCGGAGTACCAACAAAGGATAGCACGGGAAGCGGTAGTGACGAGGACGAAGCGGTGGTCTGACCAATCAGAGGCTGAGCTACAGGACGCTCTGCGTGTCGTCGACTGGGACATGATCCAATCCAGTTCCAGTGACGACAGCGAGTTTGCGGACGTAGCAATGAGCCTCATAGCAACGCTTAGCGGACACCATCGTCCCCACGGTAAAAGTTAGGGTCTTTCCTAACCAAAAGCCGTGGGTTGATAGATCCATCCGTGAAGCTGTGAACGCCGTATTGCTGCCTATAACTCCGGTCTTGTATCCGTCAACATGGACGAGTACAAGGCAGCGGTCTATGGACTGAGGAGGGCGGTGAAGGAGGCCAAGAGGAGGTACCGAGACAGAGTGGAATCACAGATGGAGCAGCGCGACACCAGGCGCCTATGGCAGGGGCTACGGACTATCACAGACTACCAGAGCAGACCCCGCGCAATGGTGAGTGCCGACGCATCCCTAGCGGACGACCTGAACTCATTTTATGCACGGTTTGAGGCTACCAACAACAGCGCTAGCTCGCCGGCTAACAACAACACCGTTAGCGTAGCCGAGGTCAGTTCTACCGCTGGGGATGAACACACTCTCTGTGACCGAGCACAGTGTGAGGAGGGCTCTGTTGAGGGTGAACACCAGGAAAGCTGCAGGTCCAGATGGCATATCTGGGCGAGTACTGAAGACCTGTGCTAACCAGCTAGCTCCAGTGTTCACCACAATATTCAACCTCTCCCTGGCTGAGTCCGTGGTCCCCGCCTGCTTCAAGAGATCCACTATTGTCCCTGTGCCCAAGAATGCTTCTCCAGCATGTATGAATGACTACCGACCGTGGCCCTCACCTCGGTGGTCATGAAATGCTTTGAGAGGCTGATAAAGGACTACATCTGCGCCTTCCTCCCTTCCTCCATGGACCCGCTGCAGTTTGCTTATCGCCCAAACAGATCCACGGATGATGCTGTCTCCCAGGTACTGCACACCACACTCTCTCATCTGGACAGCCAGAGGGGGGGCTATGTGAGAGTGCTGTTCATTGATTATAGTTCAGCTTTCAACACCATAGTCCCCTCCAGACTGGCCGGCAAGCTGATTGAGCTGGGACTGAACACCCGCCTGTGTGCTTGGATCCTGGACTTCCTGACCGCCAGGCCACAGGTGGTCAGGGTGGGCAGACACACCTCCAACCCCCTCACCCTGAACACAGGATCCCCCCAGGGTTGCGTCCTCAGCCCCCTACTGTACTCCCTGTACACACATGACTGTGTGGCCAGATTCAGCTCCAACACCATCATCAAGTTTGCGGATGACACAGTGGTGGTGGGCCTGATCTCCGACAACGACGAGAAGGCCTACCTGGAGGAAGTTGCTGATCTGTCACTCTGGTGCCAGGACAACAGCCTCCTCATGAATGTCACCAAAACTAAGGAGCTGATTGTGGACTTTAGGAGGGTACAACAACAGAGGACGTACTCACCACTGGGGATTAACGGGACTACTGTGGAGAGGGTGAGCGGTATAAATACCTGGGAGTCCACATCACCGAGGATCTGACATGGTCAACGAACACAGACACTCTGGTGAGAAAGGCAAGGCAGCGCCTACCACCTCAGGCAGCTGAGGAAATTTAAAGTTTCCCAGAGGATCCTTCAGTCCTTCTACTCTGGAGCTGTAGAGAGCGTCCTGACAGGAAGCATCACACCTGGTTTGGCAACTGCTCCGCTCAGGACAGGAAGGTCTGCAGAGAGTAGTGCGTTCGGCTGAACGCACTATTGGAACTACACTCCCCACCCTGCAGGACTTGTACACCAGGAGGTGCAGAACCAGAGCCGGCAGGATCATGAAGGATCCTCACCACCCCAACAACAGACTGTTTCAGCTGCTGCGGTCAGGCAGGCGCCTCCGTAGTCACGCTGCAAGAACAGAGAGACTGAGACGGAGTTTCTTTCCTCAGGCCATCAGGACTGTGAACTCCGACCTCACCAGGACCCCCACATAGACCCACACAACTGCCCCTCTTAGGCACACACACACACACACACACACACACTTAGTGTAAATATTGTACTGTAAAATTGTGTTTTTTTAAAATTGTAAATAGTGTGTACTTGTTGCCCTTGCACATTCCTGCTGAGCATTGCCACTTTCATTTCACTGCACACCCTGTGTGTGTATGTGACAAATAAAACATCTTGAATCTTGAATCTTGAATCTTGAATCTTCTATTTTAACCTTGACTGCTTTTCTAGCCTTTTCCGGCACTTGTTCAGCGGTCCAGGAAACACACAAACCAATCACATGTGTTATAAACCATCTCACGTGATGCTATTGGGCCAATTAAATATGTGTAGATTCAGATAAGAGTACCCTTGCAAGTGTATAAGCGGATATTCACAAACGGGAAAGACGGGGAGAGAGAACCAACAGTCGGAGACGTACGTGAGTCAGAGAAGTTATTCTACATGACGTGCTCGAAAAAGAAAAAAGTAGAAAGCTTAACTAGAGCCTTTAACCAAGAAAGGACAGACTAGTATGTTCTTTCTTTACACTTACGGTTCAAGACCAGTGTGTCTTATATCAATTGCCAAAATGCAAAACCTCCTATCTGCAAAATGATCCCTGGAAAAGTGGGGAAAAACCTCCTATTTGCACTTTGTGTCTTTTTTGGAGTTTTTGTATTTTTTTAATCTTCTTTATTGTATTTTATATATTGGGTGAAGCACCTCTATGGGACACAGCACATATCTTTTGATCAAATGTACCCACTCAAATCAGAAATAAAGGCACAACAGTTAAACTATCTAAGAGCTCAATATAATCCAAATCTTAACAAATTAATTCACTGCCCAATAATGATGTTAATAGAGAAGGGAATAGAGCAGAAACAAGTAGGTTTAATAATCACAGACAAAGTCCCTGCACACAATTTTCTCTTTTTAGAAGATATGGATATAGTTGCTGTAAGAGCCAAATGTTGTGTAGGTGCATGTATGTTTTATGTTTACACTAGGTGGCGCTGTTGCTGGTATGTTGTGCGCCTATATTAATCACCAGGTAATTGGCGACGGGAGGTGTTTTGACCCCGGAACGGGAAAAAGGTTTTGACCGTATCACGGTGAGCTGGTAGGCTGTTTTGTACCGGACTTCACACAATTAAAACCTATAAATAACATTCAGAGTGTCGGAGGCAATTTGTCTGAGACGAACAGCAAGCAGCAGAACCACAGAACCTCAATCATCTAGCCGGAGGAACCAAAATGCCTCAGTAACCCAAGTAAAGGACAGGGCTCCTTTAACAGTTGCTTTTTTTATTAACATAATTTCACACCTAAAGCTGCAGGACAATTCAGTTCAATACATTTTTCGAAAAAGGACTTTATTTTTTACAATCACATTTTTCAAAAGCTTTCTGTGATGTATTATTTTTAAATTCAGCCATGGTTTCACATGGGTCCATTATTAGAGTATTGCACTATTTATAATTGATCCAGTTCCATTTATACATTATTGAGATTCTCTCTTCGTAGACGTCGTCGAATGTTGATCGAATACCCCTGCTCTAAACTCATAACCCTCTTTTCACCTTTATCATCATCTTTCAATCTCTGGGGCTTTCTCTCAGTTTCTTATTCAATCTCCCCATCTGTCCATCGCTATCTCTTTATCTCTCTCTCAACGTCTACATCTTAATGTCTTTACCTTTCATCTTTTGGTGTGTCTTTCTCCATCTCTGTGTGTATAACCTCACAGCTGTTCCTTCCAAAAAACAATTATATGCTGTCTGCAATTACCCATACACACACATCCTGGTCTCAAAGAGCTTTGTGTGTGTATTAGTGTATATGTGTATATGTGTGTGTGAAATTATTATTTACTCAAAATTTTCTTTAAGAATGTCTCTATTTGGCACTCAAACCTCTTACAACTAGAATGGGCACTCGGTAGAGCGCATACCTTCGCATATCACAAGATTGGGCATTGAATTATGAACATTTTGGCATTAGTTGCATGCCAATTGGACAAAAATGTATCGTGCTATGGTAAAAAAAGAGTTTGACCTTTCCATGACCTTGATCTTGACCTTTGACCCGATTGATCCCAAAATCTAATCAAATGGTCCCCGGATAATAACCAATCATCCCACCAAATTTCATGCGATTCAAGAACATTTTTACCTTTCCATGACCTTGACCTTTGACCCGATCGATCCCAAAATCTAGTCAACTGGTCCCTTGATAATAAACAATCATCCCACCAAATGTCATGCGATTCGGTTCAATACTTTTTGAGTTCTGCGAAAGATATTGACCTATTCATGACCTTTGACCCGATCGATCCCAAAATCTAATCAACTGGTCCCCGGATAATAAACAATCATCCCACCAAATTTCATGCGATTCGGTTCAATACTTTTTGAGTTCTGCGAAAGATTTTGACCTGTTCATGACCTTTGACCTTTGACCCGATCGATCCCAAAATCTAATCAACTGGTCCCCGGATAATAAACAATCATCCCACCAAATTTCATGCGATTCGGTTCAATACTTTTTGAGTTTTGCGAATAACACGCATACAAATAAATAAATAAATAAATACACGGCGATCAAAACATAACCTTCCGGCATTTTCAATGCGAAGGTAACAACTAGAATGGGCACTCGGTAGAGCGCATACCTTCGCATATCACAAGATTGGGCATTGAATTATGAACATTTTGGCATTAGTTGCATGCCAATTGGACAACAATGTATCGTGCTATGGTAAAAAAAGAGTTTGACCTTTCCATGACCTTGATCTTGACCTTTGACCCGGTTGATCCCAAAATCTAATCAAATGGTCCCCGGATAATAACCAATCATCCCACCAAATTTCATGCGATTCAAGAACATTTTGACCTTTCCATGACCTTGACCTTTGACCCGATCGATCCCAAAATCTAGTCAACTGGTCCCCGGATAATAAACAATCATCCCACCAAATTTCATGCGATTCGGTTCAATACTTTTTGAGTTCTGCGAAAGATTTTGACCTATTCATGACCTTTGACCCGATCGATCCCAAAATCTAATCAACTGGTCCCCGGATAATAAACAATCATCCCACCAAATTTCATGCGATTCGGTTCAATACTTTTTGACCTGTTCATGACCTTTGACCTTTGACCCGATCGATCCCAAAATCTAATCAACTGGTCCCCGGATAATAAACAATCATCCCACCAAATTTCATGCGATTCGGTTCAATACTTTTTGAGTTTTGCGAATAACACGCATACAAATAAATAAATAAATAAATAAATAAATACACGGCGATCAAAACATAACCTTCCGGCATTTTCAATGCGAAGGTAATAATCACCCTTTGCACAAAGTTGCATGCATGCAGAGGTACAATCACATATGTTACGAACCATGTAACACCTCTATTCATTTATTGCGCCTTTCCCCAGGATATTTTATTGTCTTCGAAATGCAGAAGTGAAAGCAGCATTACAGATGACAAATAGCCTCTAGCTAACTCTGGCACATTAACAGAAATGTTTTTATTAATTTGCACTGTCCGCAGCTTTTACCGTTGGTATAAATAATGAACTCGGCTCCCGCTGTAACAATGCTCAAAATACCGTCTTCCTCAATGGTCCAAGAGAGGAGCGGATAGGGAATATTAACCTTTTGCATATGTGTTGCAGGTTTTTCAAATCATTCAAATCACTCCAGATATTTTGGCATTCTACTGCATCACACACCTCAGCTTGTCTCAGGAAACTTCACAGCGCAAACCCGCATACCAAAAGTTGTCTGGGATGTTGATCGTTGACACGTATCCAGACTGCTGCGCATCTTAATTGGGTGCCACTGTAGCTAGTTCTGTGTCGACATGTTTCCACTTTTGAATGCTGTCCCACCACGGTGAGGCCTTTTGGGAAGAATGAGAAAATGGTGAAGAGAGGGGTAAAACATGAATAAAGATGGGGAAGAGGTGTGACAATGAAATTATGTGAGGAAGCTGTGACAGGGGATGTGCTCTCCACGGTACTGAATCTACAAGTGACTCGTCAAGAAGGACTGGAACTGTCCATGGTGACAACAGCAGCCGCAGAGATTAATAAGATGCAAGATTGGTAGAAGCACTGTAGCTTTGGTTTTATTAGAAACAGTTGCAGCAGCAACAGAAAGACAGAACAGCAACACCAGTAAAGTAGCAGGATGATGGACATCATGTCTGCAGTGGCAACAGTTGCAGTAGTAGCACCAATACGCTTTGAATCTGATATTAATTCCATTAACAGAAAATGAATTGTCACTAATTTTTAGATATTGATCTTTGAATAATTGTTCAAGCTGAAATGCCAAATATATATATAATATATATATGAATATATATATATTCATAAATATATATATATGAATATATATATATCATATTTGCTGATAGATGGATGGAAAAAAACAAGGAAATTGAAAATGTCACCCTGGACTGGAACCATATACAGGACTGTCTCAGAAAATTAGAATATTGTGATAAAGTTCTTTATTTTCTGTAATGCAATTAAAAAAACAAAAATGTCATGCATTCTGGATTCATTACAAATCAACTGAAATATTGCAAGCCTTTTATTCTTTTAATATTGCTGATTATGGCTTACAGCTTAAGAAAACTCTAAAATCCTATCTCATAAAATTTGAATATTTCCTCAGACCAAGTAAAAAAAAAGATTTATAACAGCAAAACAAAATCAAACATTTGAAAATGTGTTTCCAGGTGTTTCGAGTTAATTAGACGATTCAAGTGATTTGTTTAATACCCTACTAGTATACTTTTTCATGATATTCTAATATTTAGAAATAGGATATTTGAGTTTTCTTAAGCTGTAAGCCATAATCAGCAATATTAAAAGAATAAAAGGCTTGCAATATTTCAGTTGATTTGTAATTAATCCAGAATGCATGACATTTTTGTTTTTTAAATTGCATTACAGAAAATAAAGAACTTTATCACAATATTCTAATTTTCTGAGACAGTCCTGTATTTCTATTTCACTATTTGAAGTTTATATAAATTGAAAAAGTATAGACAAAGTGATCGACTTGTTGAGAAAATAATCTGTAAATGAGTAATGGTTTTACTTCCCAGTTGAACAGCAGACACAAACAAGAAACTCTCTTACCAACAACATTGCTGGCACTTCTGTTGTATCCACACACTTTATGCAATAGACAGAACATAACATGTTTTGTATTGTGAGTTATTATAATGTAGGTTAATTATTTTTCAATATTGCCTGCTTTGGATTAGAGCCAAAGTACATGACAATACAATTACAGGATTTATCTTTGTGTCCAGATCTTCTTAGTTCATAAATGTATTATACAGTCTGTATATTATATAATGTCTTCCGATCACACTCACAGAGATGACAGTCAGGGTGATGTTATTGCAAGGTGATTATATGAGAAACGTGGAAAGAGCTTTACTGAGAATAAGGTGTACAGGCTATTACATGTTAACAAGGGATTGTCTACTGTATGTGACACAGCTTCCCTTCTTCTTCTCCACACCTCCTCATTTCTTTTGTTCATTATGTCTCATCCACCCGCAGTCTTTTTCGGGCCCGTCTTTCCTCATCTCCTCTTACTTGCTACTGTTCCCCGTTTTGTGTCACTGTCAATGTTTTTACTTCCCTGCTAATTGTTTGTCTCTATCCTGGCTCTCTCAAGTAGAGCACATCCTCTAAAAGGCGATGAAGAGTCTAGACAGTAGTAATGACTCAGTTCATCTAAATAGGGCACCTCCCGAGATCTACCCAGGTGTGTGTATACAAACACATCTGCATGCAGGTGTGCTTTTATCTGCATACATGTGTCCATTCATCTGTGTGTCAGTGTATGTCATGACCACCCGGTTCCAGGCATGTGCTTTTGATCCCGAGCTGATGCACACACAGGAACTGTACAGCACAGGTTTGTGTGTGAGTGTGTGGGTATGCTGTAAGTGTGTCCATGTGGAGGGTATCCATGCAGCAAATTAAAACTGGCCTATTTCACATCCAACTGTCCATCATGAAGGATGGATTTAGAAAACCTTGACTATTTAAAGAACAGGAGTGACACAGACACACCCACACGCATGATGATGTCACACTTTAGAAACTGGAAAAAACCTGCTCCCCCGATTCTTAAACACACACACACACACACACACACTCCCAATGTCTCACACATCATTAGGCGCAGAGTATTATCAATACCCAATCACTGCCCCATGTAATTAGTCTCAATCGATTTTTTATTGAACACAATCAGGCGGCAATAACTCAAAAACTGACATCAGCAATAAAGTAATTTCTGCTGATCAAAAGTCTGCTGACGTGAACCACTGTACTTCTGTGGCTGTTTTTAGGGACTGTGTTTCCTCTGCGCTGAATGTCTGCCAGAATGTTACTCAGCAAAACAATAGAATTAGAAAGTTACCTTATATTTTTATTCCGAGAGATCGATATGCAATCAGCATATATATCTCTAGGAACAATAATATAAGATAACTTTTTCAATTTTGAGTAGATTCTCCTTTTACAATTTAGGCTTTTAGATGGTGGTAATAGATATGTCGTAACCTGTTTTTCATGTTACATTAATAACACGTGTTTCCTAAAAACAAACAAACCTAATAGAGGGTACCAAACTGCAAATAAACATGATAATGTGATCAGGCATTTGAACTCTCTTTTGTTTTAGTTTCCCCTATTGTTTACTAAAGATAGGCTTCTGGAGCCTTAATGAATGTGTGATGTGTCCCATACATGTTGGATCCATATGTTGTATGTGGGGGGATCCGTTTTTAACCATCTGATGGTTATGCCCTTCAATGCTGCTGTGAGTATGTGAGTATGTTGTGAATTTTTATTTTGTCCCTCCCATCCAGGCCTTCAGGTATCGCTTCCATTATTACTACTGTGGGGTCTTGTTTGTCCTGATGAAATATTTCTTTGAGGGCATCAAAGACTTCTCTCCAGTATGTGTTTTACTTATGGCGTTACCAGAATATATGTGTGTGATTGGCAGCGCTTCCATAGAGATTGTGATTTTAAAGGAAAGTTTCATAATAGGGCTTAAAAAATAAATAATACGATTCTTCAAAGAAGAGGACGGGCGAATAACCTTACAACTGCAATGCCGGATACTCAGAGACCAGAGACCCCTCAAAGAAGATTTACAAGTCTACTAGACTAAGCTTTACCTCACGGCCCACTGAGTCTGAATGGCAGTTAAAGTTAAGTGTAAACTGATCTCCTAAATACTCTCATGCTACATGGTCTTGATACAGTGAGCTGCAATAAAATGACCTGATTCATCCATTAAATGCAAATATCCATCAATGAAAACATATTAATACAAACAATATCGACATTACTACATGTTTTATTCATCTGCCCCTTTTAAAGTTGACCTGCAGTCATTTTATCTCTGCCATTTAGATTTTCACTACAGTGTCCCGTGTCAATATTGTTATCCCCATCTGTATAGGTTAGGTATTTTTCTTTACACTTTGCAGGATATTGTAACATCATTCTGTTTCAGTAAGGTTGATGTCAAGATAACAACACTGCTGTGAATACTCTGCATCCTCCCTACAAATCTCCGTATCTTAGCTTTAAGCACTACAAATTAATCTTACTGTGATCTTCATAAAAATAGTGAAAAAAATGCCCTCCAACCAAAAATACACTACAACTTTCCCAGTAGATGATTTCCTCAAACTAAACGAGTGTAATGACCTGCTCTGCTTCTCTTTGTGTTTGTTTCCATCACTTCTCCAGCGTTAAAGAGTTCCTGGAGAAGTCTCTGGTGGATATGTGCATCATGCAAGTGTATTATCACATGTATAACTAGAATGGGCACTCGGTAGAGCGCATACCTTCGCATATCACAAGATTGGGCATTGAATTATGAACATGTTGGCATTAGTTGCATGCCAATTGGACAAAAATGTATGGTGCTATGGTAAAAAAAAGATGTTGACCTTTCCATGACCTTGACCTTTGACCCGATTGATCCCAAAATCTAATCAAATGGTCCCCGGATAATAACCAATCATCCCAGCAAATTTCATGGGATTCGGTTCAATACTTTTCGAGTTCTGCGAATAACACACATACAAATAAATAAATGGCGATCAAAACATAACCTTCCGCATTTTCAATGCGAAGGTAATGAAGCATGCGGGTGGAAGAGATAGCTTGTCAGGGGGGGGCAAATGCTGTGTCCCAGGAGCAGAATGCTTCACTAAGTGTACTAGTGCCCTGAATGAGGCAGCCTTGACACAATCCTCTGTTCTCTTCTCATGCACACCTTATAAACCTTTTAGAGTGAATGATCATGCTATTATCGGTCAACGTTCTGCTAAGAACCATACCAATATTTAGATTCCACTGTATTTGGGCTCTAGGATCAAATCTGCACTTTCAGCAACAATATGTTATTAAATATCACCCCTCCTTTACAATACTTTAGTGCAATGATAAGGTAGACGCGTCTCGCTCACATTCTCCCTCCTCCTTCATCATTCTGTACCACCGGTAGTGGCTCAATTATGGAGTGACCACCACCAGAGGGGATACAGGGTTGGGGTGATGGTCAGAATTCCTGCTCGCCAGCAAAATCAAGAGCGACAGAAGCTTGGCCTGGTTTCCGCTCTCCAGCGCCGCTGTAATTCACCTTGCGTCACCTCTATCTCATCCTACACTACGCTGCACTTCAATCTGCGACTGCACGTCCCCCTCATCTTCCAACCGTCTCTTTCCCTCTACATCTTTCTCACTCTTCTCCTCGGCTTCCATCCCCAACCAACATCTCTTAATTGTGATTCACAAGTCATGATTCAAATAATTATTTGACCTAATGCCATCGGGTAGGATGAGGATGCAATCTGTGCAGGCTGGAACGCCTCTTTGCTTGCCCGTTGTGTGTGTTTGTGTGTGTGTGTCACAGTATCTCTCTCTCTCTCTCTCTCACTCTCACACAGCAGACATACATTGAGTTGGGTGCTCCACTTTCTATAGTTCCTCCCCATCAGCCTTCTCTCTAACTCTCTATCCCTCTATCTGTGGGAGGGATGAGGTGACCATCTGTTGTTCAGAGAGAACATGAAAAGGATTAAAGGAGAGAGAGAGAGAGAGTAGGGGAGAGCGAGCATGCTGTGATATTGATAATGTGATTGCAGTCAAAGTAGAATTGAACTGAGGGCTAGCAAGAAAGGAGCTATGTGCACTGATCGTGTAACTACAGTCGTATAGGTAGAGAGGGATTAACAGAGAGTGAAAGAAAGATTAAGAAAGAAAATCGGAGAGAGGGAGAGGTGGTATGATATTGTCATGGCAGTAAGGCAGTCACTGGCAGGCCCTTAGTCTTTGATTTATGTCTCCTTCACAGTTTGTTTGTGTGAGTGTATGCGTTATGCATAGTTTGTTAACGCTGAGGAATTAAAGCTTGGATCCCACTGAGCTGCTCACATCAATTACCAAGCCAACAAACGGCCAGACCTCGCCTCAGTTCAGCTTTAATGAGGGGAGGTGGCAATTGACACACACACACACACACACACACACACAATTCAATTCAATTCAATTCAGTTTATTTGTATAGCCCAATTTCACAAATTACAAATTTGTCTCGGAGTGCTTTACAATCTGTACACATAGACATCCCTGCCCCAAAACCTCACATCGGACCAGGAAAAACTCCCAAATAACCCTTCAGGGGGAAAAAAAGGGAAGAAACCTGGAGGAGAGCAACAGAGGAGGATCCCTCTCCAGGATGGACAGATGCAATAGATGTAATGTGTACAGAAGGACAGATTTAGAGTTAAAATACATTCAATGAATATGACAGAGTGTATGAATAGTTCATAGTAGGCATATTCCACGATGGAGACCTCCACGATCCATCAGGCAGATGGCGGTGGGGAGGAGGAGTGGGCGGAGTCTCAACAGTAGGCAGAGTCTCAACAGGACAGTGGCGTAGTCAGGAGCAGGAATTCCACGACCCAGACCTCAATGATCCATCAGGCAGATAGGATCTATGTCGTCTCATAGGGTCCGATGACCCCATGAGACGTGAAGTCAAAAGGACTCCGGGGAGAAAGCAGAGTTAGTAACACAGTTATACCGACTCATGCACATACATACACACACTCAGTGCGGATACATGCAATCGAATTATTGGCTTATTCGGACTGAAATCGAATTATCCGTTTCATGTAAACACCTTAGTCGGACTATGTGCGGTCCGACTTCGGTCCGATTAACACCCCTGGATGGCTCGGTCCGATCCAGTTGATAATTCGACTCTCGCGGCATGTAACTCTGAATTCGATTCGGAACTGGACTTTGCGTCTTTGCGCATGCTCGAGATCCCCGCCTCCTCCCTCCCATGTCATGACCCGGAAGTCGAAAGAGACGATAAATTAAATTCTCCGTGTACCTTCGGCGACGGCGTCTTCTCTCCATTATCAACTCAGCCAATAGCGCCATTTGCATTCGCTGTACTCCTATTAACACCATGGAAGAATAGTAGAGGGATGTAGCTTCGCCTTGCTCTCTGTTCGCCATCTTTCTCGAAATGTTGTTGTTGGTGGTGGTGAAGAGGTCAAGCGGAAATGGCTGTATCACCACGAGTTGTAATGAAAACAGCGCCGCCTATCGTATCGGATATGACATGCTTTCGGCCAATGATTCGAATTACTCACTGCCATGTATATTGGGATAATAGCAGATCCCCCAAAAGATAGCATAGTCCGACTAAAGCAAGATTCGAATTATACCATCATGTAAACGCACTGACTGAAGCATGTGTTAAAACATGTTTAACCTTAGGAGAAAGGCGTGTGTGTTTCTTGACCTCCTTCATAGCGTGTCCTCCATTCTAACTAAACAAGATATAATAAACCAATATTGAATACCATCCAATAGGGCTGATTGATTTCAAATAGAACAGGTTAATGGTTTATCTGAGAAGCAATTTAAAAAAAATTACATCGCGGTAATTTAATGAACAGTTAAATTGCCTTCAGATGATAAGAAATTCGATCTTTGCTCAAGGCAAAGAAAGGCAAAGACTTGCAGAGGCGAAGCACAGCGCAGGTATATGGCTTCAAAAAGCTGCTCAGTCACATACAGCTCTTATCTCCTTGATTGCACTTTAAAAAGGTCAACAGAAACCAAGGTCAAAGAGGAAATAATTATAACTTTGGGTGCAGCTCATTGTAGCAATTTCCCCCAAGGAAAAGAAAAGAATGGTGCAGCCAAATGATCATGTACAAAGGGATTTATTACCTTAATGTTATTATCTCATTTGTATCAGTTAGAGCTCCACCAGGTTTAGATAGCGTTAAGACTATATGCAAATCAGGATCCAGACCTCAATTTATGATCGATATAATTTGTGGTTTGATTCCCCATCATTGAGGTGAGAGGTAATTTGGATGAAATTTGGGAATGGGCTAACTGGTGTAGGAGTGTAAAAAGAAGGTTATCGGAAGAGTTTCTGAAAATAAAAGTGAATAGAAAATAACAAAGTCGAAGGGGAGGAGGAGGTGCCGTCTCTGAATGAGACTTTCAATTGAAGGCTGCTCCACAATATGGGAGATGAAATGTTTGCCTTTCGAGTAGAAGACAATATCTCTCGCCGGGCCAGATGTGTTTGCCCTCCACCACTGGGAGAGAGTAGTACTTTGCTACAGTGGCGGCCGCTGTGAAAGAAGAGTCGTATTTACTCAGCATCCAGGCAACACATAAGTACTAACTCTGTTGGGGGTGAAGTGAAATCACTCATCAGAGAGGACATACAGAGCATAAAAGGCATGAAAGCATTCTCATCAAATCATTTTTGTTTTTCAAATGTGAAAATCCAGTATGCAAAGCAGTTTTCTTTTTTAAATAAATACGTGTTGTTTTTTGAAAGAAAGAGGGAAATTCTACTTTAATTTGTCAAGAGAAAAGAGTGCTTTCTATATATTATACATACCTTGAAAAACCTCTAAGGTTCTCAGTATTGTTATTACCTTCGCATTGAAAATGCCGGAAGGTTATGTTTTGATCGCCGTGTATTTATTTATTTATTTATTTGTATGCGTGTTATTCGCAAAACTCAAAAAGTATTGAACCGAATCGCATGAAATTTGGTGGGATGATTGTTTATTATCCGGGGACCAGTTGATTAGATTTTGGGATCGATCGGGTCAAAGGTCATGAACAGGTCAACATGTTCTTGAATCGCATGAAATTTGGTGGGATGATTGGTTATTATCCGGGGACCATTTGATTAGATTTTGGGATCAATCGGGTCAAAGGTCAAGGTCAAGGAAAGGTCAAACTCTTTTTTTACCATAGCACGATACATTTTTGTCCAATTGGCATGCAACTAATGCCAACATGTTCATAATTCAATGCCCAATCTTGTGATATGCGAAGGTATGCACTCTACCGAGTGCCCATTCTAGTTGTTTTCTGTTTTTATATGTAGTGATTGTCATATGGCAGCTGACCAGAGACCAACATTCTGACATGAAACCCCAATAAATGATGTGATATTACATGTTATACTGTAAGAAACAGAAATTATGAATCCATCCCTGCTACCTCTACTTAAACCCTTCACTCTCCAAGCTCCACCCTCACTACGTATTATTCTTTATGTGTGCACATGTGTGTGTTAGACCAGATGTATCCTAGATAAATGTGCAGGGCATTAGGGCAGTAGGGATATCGGTCACTAAGCCGAGAAAACATCGCTTAACAGACGTCCTAAGAAGGAATTTGAAGGGAAAAAGAGGAAGAAAGAGAGGGAGAGGAGGACAGTATGAACACAAAGAGAAAGAGACTAGCAAGGGGCCTGTGCTCAAAACTATATGAAGGGAAACGGAAGTCTGTTGTAAAGAAAGAGGGCTGGGGGAAAAACCCAAAAGGAGGATGTGAAGCCGGGTGAGTGACAAGTAGGTAAACAGCTGAGAGAGATACACTCGAATATAGTAAAGAGAGATTATTGTGTGAGAAACTACTTATTCTTTCCCTCCTTCTTGTGCTCATAATTGTTCTCTTTCCTTCATTGTCTGTGTCTTTCTTTCTATCTCAGTCTCTCAGCCCTCTTGAAGACAACTGATTACATGCATCACTTTTCAGAGGTAGTTGTTGAAAAAGAAAGTGCATCTGTGCAAGTTTTGAGAACTCACTTGCACTTGTGGTCATTTTGTTCTTGAAATATGCATAGCGGACACACACACACAAACACACACACACAAACAGTGCACACATTTACACGTAGGTTTCTATTAACACACAAAGAGACTGAAACAAACTATTGCACTGCTGATGAGGAGACAGAGAAAGAGAGGGTGCACAACATGAAGAGAAGAGCAAAGGAAGTAATAATTGAGGACTGGATTTATGGCCCAATTAGTCAGTCAGTCCATAACATTTGAATGAAATGCTATAAAAGTGTGATTTAGAATTATATGATTAGGGAAAATAGCAAATCTGAATTTTTGCCAGTTCAATTGTGGTTGCAATGAGGTCTGAAATTGCCAGAGCTTGGATCAAACGCATAATAATTCAATATATGAATACATTTGTTTGTGTATTAGTGGTTGTGTAAGAATTATGTCCATCGACTCTTGGTTTATTTCACTAAAATAGTTTGTTGCACATACATTAAATCACCCAATAATGTTTTCATTAGGGCTGTGAAACGATTAAAATTTTAAATCGGATTAATCACAGGTTTTTGTCGATTAATCATGATTAATCACATATTACCGATATTCTCGGTATATTTTGTGAGAACATAGAGATTTATGACAAAAGACGGATATATACATTTATACATTCTTCTATATACGAGCTCAATGAGTTCTACTGCCGCTTTGAAAGACAATGGAGCAGTCCTGAGACAATCCCCCACAGCCCCATCAACAAGCCACAGACCATCAGCCCACCCTCCCCCAGCCCATCAGGGGCTCACACCTCTGGAGCACCCTCCATCAACTCAGCGACGACCCTCGTCATCCTGGAGAGAGCCGTCAACAGGCTGTTCAAAAAGCAGAACCCCCGCAAAGCAGCGGGCCCGGACTCCGTCTCCCCCTCCACCCTGAAGCACTGTGCTGACCAGCTGTCTCCGGTGTTCACCGACATCTTCAACACCTCCCTGGAGACACGCCACGTTCCAGCCTGCTTCAAGGCCTCCACCATCATCCCCGTCCCCAAAAAACCCAAGATCACAGGACTCAATGACTACAGGCCCGTCGCCCTGACCTCTGTGGTCATGAAGTCCTTGAACGCTTGGACCGGTCACACCTCAAGACCATCACCGACCCACTCCTGGACCCCTAGCAGTTCGCCCACAGAGCCAACAGGTCTGCGGACGACACAGTCAACATGGCCCTTCACTACATCCTCCAGCATCTGGACTCCCAGGAACCTACGCCAGGATCCTGTTTGTGGACTTCAGCTCTGCTTTCAATACAATCATCCCGTCCCTGCTGCAGGACAAGCTCTCCCAGCTGCACGTGCCCGACTCCACCTGCAGGTGGATCACAGACTTCCTGACCGACAGGAAGCAGCACGTGAGGCTGGGGAAACACGTCTCAGGCTCCCGGACCACCAGCACAGGTTCCCCCAAGGCTGTGTTCTTTCCTCTGCTGTCCTCCCTGTACACCAACAGCTGCACCTCCAGTCACCAGTCCGTCAAGCTCCTAAAGATCGCGGATGACACCACCCTCATTGGGCTCATCTCTGGTGGGGACGAGACCGCCTACAGGTGGGAGACTGACCACCTGGTGACCTGGTGCAGCCAGAACAACCTGGAGCTCAACGCTCTAAAGACAGTGGAGATGGTTGTGGATTTCAGGAGGAATGCAGCCCCACCCGCCCCTCTCATCCTGTGTGACTCCCCCGACGCTGTGGAGTCCTTCCGCTTCCTGGGCTCCATCATCACCCAGGACCTCAAGTGGGAGCTGAACATCGGCTCCATCACCAAGAAGGCCCAGCAGAGGATGTTCTTCCTGAGGCAGCTGAGGAAATTCAACCTGCCAGGGAGAATGATGGTACAATTCTACACGGCCATCGTTGAGTCCATCATCTGCTCCTCCATCACCGTCTGGCACCCTGCAGCCACAGCCAAAGACAAGTGCAGGCTGCAGAGCATCATCCGCCGGCCGAGAGGGTTATCGGCTCCAATCTGCCTTCCCTCCAGGTCCTGTTCACTTCCAGGTCACTGAAGCGGGCCAGAAAGATTGTCGCTGACCCCTCCCACCCTGGACACTCCCTGTTCGAGTCCCTCCCCTCGGGGAGGAGGCTGCGGTCCATCATGACAAAGACCACCCGCCACACCAAAAGTTTTTTCCCGTCGGCGGTCGGGCTCATCAATGGAACCCGGGACTGACTGACTGTCACCCCCAGGACTACCACCTCTTCTTCCACCTTCCTCTCTCCTCCTTCCTCTTCCTCCCTCTTCCTCCCACTCCTCCTCCCTCCTCCTTCTTCTTCCCTCCTCCACACACGTCACTTTAACATGCACTTTAACTTGAGGCCTCCTCCACACACATGCCACTTTATTTGCATGCACTTTAACTTAAACACACGCCACGCGTAACACACCACTTGAAGCACACACCCAAACACTTTCACATTATTTGTTGTCTTTCTGTCGTGTTGATTGTTGTTTGTTTGTCATGTCCAAATGTTGCACCTTCCACCAAAAAAAATTCCTCGTTGTGTAAACATTCCTGGCAATAAAACTGTTTCTGATTCTGATACAATGGTGCTGCAACTCAGCAGTTATTTAGCAGTTTTCTTCCATATGGAACATTAATACATCTTCATCCTAAACAGAATGTTTAACCCTCCTGTTACCTTTCGGGTCAATTTGACCCCAGGCTGTTTTTCACTGTGTCAAACATATCAGAAATATAAACTTTTTTATTTATTTAAAGGGCTATTTAGGTAGTAAACAAACATAAAGTACCTCACACTTAAACTTGGGAAGCAATATTAATTCAAATAATTTTCTGGAGGTTTTAATTGCTGGGGTCAAATTGACCCCGAGGGTAAAATATGTTAGTAAATGTAAAGGTAACAGGAGGGTTAAACAGAACATTTTTCTCTTGTTTGTCAACCATTAACTCCACCATGATACAATCTAAAGGTGGACAGATTGACAAGTGACTTTTTTTGCTCGGTCCCGATGCGCGCGCACGGAGCTCTGTGGCGCGCGAGACGGAGATCGATAAGTGTTAACGCAACGCGAAGAGACAGAAATGACATGCTGCTGTGGAGATACGATCAACAACAGACGTTTAGTTTAATAAAAGAACAAAGACATGCTATAGAGAACATGTCAGGGGGCGGGCCAATCTTTTTAATGTCATGCGATCTACCAACACTACGCCGCGATCGACTGGCAGGTCGCGATCGACGTGTTGAGACCCTGATCTACAGGAAGTAAAGGTCGTAACAAGGTTTCCGGAGGTGAACCTGCGGAAGGATCATTACCGATGAACAGCACGACCGTCCGCATAAGAGCGGACAGAGTTCAGATTGAAGTGGTGTATTGGAAGCTCATTTTGCAAGTGACTTTTTTTTCGTCCCGACGACCAACAACAGACAGATTGGAAGCTCATTCTGCGCATGCGTTAAATGCGTTAAAAAAAAAAAACTAGTTAAACCTGTAATTGAATTCAATCAGGAGAGACGGGTATTTAGAGTTGAACAATCATTTATTACAATAGAATATTGCAATAGTGCAAAGTCTTTTTTGGCGATTGGACTCCATCCTGAAGTAGGATAAACCAGGGGTAGAGATGCTGATATCTGCGCAGGCAGAATCCCCCCATGGAGTCCAGACACTGGTGATGGTGTCGAAGAAGAGTTGCCACAACTCCAACTGGAGGAGCCTGGGGTGGCGGAGGGTCGAAATGACGCGAGCTGAAACGACAACTGACAGCAGCAGAGAACACAACTTTAAAGTGTTACCAACGACTCTGTGATAGGCTTATCCAACTAGGCTGGCTCTAAATGGTTGGTTCATTCATCGGGCCCGCCCCCAATCAGCTAATGGAGTAATCGCTGCAAGACTTGTGAATGAACCAGCTGTACTAATGTCTTCCTGTCTGAATTTTCGCTAAGCTACATTTCAATCAGGAGAGACGGGTATTTAGAGTTGAACAATCATTTATTACAATAGAATATTGCAATAGTGCAAAGTCTTTTTTGGCGATTGGCCTCCATCCTGAAGTAGGATAAACCAGGGGTAGAGATGCTGATATCTGCGCAGGCAGAATCCCCCCAAAGAGAATTATTTTATCTGTATAAAATAAATTCAACCTTACCTACAGCCGCAGAAGTTTCCTAGGCACCCCTAGAACCATTTCATGAAACCACTAGTTATGGTTCGAAGGGATTAATGCTAGCCGTAACAGTAAACATCACAGAGTTAAGAAGGTCTAGCTAAAAGCAAGAGAGGAAGGCCCCGAAGGACTGCAGACAAGGATACGGGGGTCTCTATCGACCGCAGAAGCTAATAGTGCCGATCTAGATATACAGCACTAAGACAGCAGGATCCGACCGGATCCCGAAAATGATAGCGGGGTCGGAAATGACGCAGAAAGGCAGATTAGGGGTGAAGACGCACCGCAGACAAGAACAGGAGGGGGTCGAGTAGACCGCAGAACTGGACAGTGTGGAAAGGAACTACCACTTCAAAGGAGAAGGGGATTTTAAGATCCCCGAATGGATAGCGGGGGGTCACGACGTGCTTGGTCGCTCCCAAGGAACGGATAGGTTGGGTCAAGTTAGACCGCAGACAAGAATAGATTGGGGTCATGGGTAGACCGCAGACAAGGACAGGTTGGGGTCCTGTGTAGACCGCAGAACAGGATAGTAGGGGTCACTTTCAAGACCGCAGGACAGTTCGAGTCGGATTTGTATCGGTTGGTCGCTTCTCGTTAGACCCCTGTCGGACTCTGGCGTTCCCACGCATCCGGGGAAGTACGTCCGGGAAAAAGACTGTGTCCTCGTTGGACGGGTTCGTCGCAGACCCAGAAACAAGAAATACCCGGAAACAGGAATATTATGTCAGCTTTGTGACGGCCCTCCCCGGACCTGTAAACGAGAGCGGGTTTCCATACCATCTTTTGCCTGATTTTTTTGCTGGAAATTGGAAGATAATCCGCTTTGCCAGGTAACGGAGACCTAGGAAAATAAGAAGAATACCGTTACGCAGGATAGCGTTCATCTAGGAAATTAAGAAAAGATCACGTTAAGCCGGGCAACGTAAACCGCTAACTATTACGTTAAGATAGGCAACGTCAACCAGGAAGTAGAAACTTCACGTTAGTTAAGGGCAACGTGAAACCAGAGAATGCTAGAAGAACACGTTTAGGCGAGACAACGTAAAAGCAGGAAAATATTCTTCTTCTTCTTTTAGATTTAAGGCCAGCATAGCCGCGAAATGAACACCACCACCAGTTATATGTAACCTTACCAATTTAAGGTTTCAGGGACCTTTGATTTGACCATATGGTGTCGAGGTCCAGCCGGATGTCGGAGCCAACGGCAGAGGAGGACCACCTCCCCATTCTCTGTTGAGTTGAGGCGGAGATACCTTGGCGGCCGCCGAAGTAGCAGCCCCTATCCGGAAAGAATGCCCCGAGTAGTTTGGCTAGGCTAAGTTGCTATTTGGGAGGATAACCTTCCAATGACCCCGGAACCAAGTCTGAGATATGGCCACCTTCCCCGGGGGAAGGAAGAGAGGAGCAAGTCTTAGGCCGAACCAAGAGGTACTCAAGCATGCTTCATGTTAGTTAAGGGCAACGTGAAACTAGAGAATGCTAGAAGCACACGTTTAGATGAGGCAACGTAGAAGCAGGAAATTGAGGAAAACTCACAAGAAAACTGATCACCTCGCACCAGCATGGTTCCACAAGTCCGTGTTAGCGAGCGGATCTGGAACCTTAGCTATGGTGAGATACGGCTGTACATAAGATGACTGACAAGTCACTGCCAACCAATACTTGAAACGGACACCACAAACAATTTATATGACTGACTTACCATATAGTGCCGGACTTCAATGATTTATGACTTGCCAGCATTAGGTTGAGGTCAGGGTAAAGGTCTACAGCTGTCCCATTCCCGGCATCAGTGCAACTGCGATGCCTAGGGGTTAGCCAAAGTAGCACCTCTGTGCTACCCCTTTGACCTACATAATGCTTCGTTGATCGAAGAAAGGAGGCCCTCCCATACACAGCTGCCTAGATACTTGGAGTATTGCCCGGGAAGACCATCCAGGATCCGAAAATGGCCTGAGGTGTTTAGGAAGCTGAGCGTCTCCTAAGCTAATGAAGTTGCTTAACAATCACCATTGACGGACTGCAACTGTGTCACAGAGGGAGGCCAGTAACCCCCCAAAACCACGGATGGCCTGCATCCGTGTAGCCCTTGACTGCATCAGGGAAATGCACCATCAGCCTTTGCAGCAAACGCAACTCCATACAGAAATTGTCCAACAACCTGCCCCGCAGGTCATACCGGCCCGTCAAGATAGATAATATCGGGAAAATTTGAGATAGGCCGATGCCATATCCAGAGAGTAGGCCATAAACGCGCATTCGTCAGGTATGATACCTCTGACGAATGTACCAATGGCCAGGAGAGTGAGTAAGCGTAAACTCTTTTACTTGTTCTTGCGTCCTAGACCAAGCCTCCGCAGACGCCCACGACTATACTGCCGCGCTCACACCAAAGCGTTTATGCCGTCCTTTATGCAAGGGTCAAGACCCAGCCGATATCATCCTCACGTTGGACCTACCCCTGATAGATACTTACTCTCTATTCTACCTTCTTACCTCTCTAGTCATTCCACATGCAACAGTACTAACCTGCCAATCAGACTGCCTGCTGAATTACTCCTCAGGTGTCCAGCACACAGCTAGAGGTGAATATGAATTGCCACACTGAAGTTGAAATAGATTGAGATCACGATATCCTGATTAATGAGCATTAGTTCAACCACATTTCTCCTCGGATTTAACATTAGACAGGAAGCATGTACTGATGGAAAACTCTTCCTTTTGCCATCTGTCAGGTATCCTTACAACCAGCCAACGTTATCATCCTGTTTCTTCTGAAAACTTATTACCACATTTAAAGACGAGCTGTTGAATTAACGTTTCATGACTATTTAAAGAAAACACAAAAACCCACGCCTACTAAATATATGCTACCTCTATTATACTTCTAAATGTTGTATCCTAACAAGCCCACTCTGGCTTTTACCTTATTCTGCTACCCAACTACAAATATGTGACCAAGCAAAGCCATCTTTACCACAAACCGGTAGGCAGAAAGAAAGTAAATCTTTGAAAGTCTCAAGTTTCCAACAGATCGACTCCCATTCCCCAACTTAGCGGCTCAATGCTTGCTCCTGCCTGCCATTAGAGGCTCAATGCTAGCTCCAGCCAGTCTTACAGGCCCAACACTTGCTCCAGCCTTCCGAGGCTTAATGCTTGCTCCAACCTTCCGAGGCTTAATGCTTGCTCCAGTCTTCCGAGGCTCAATGCTCACGCCAGTCTTCCGAGGCTCAATGCTTGCTCCTGCCTGCCATTAGAGGCTCAATGCTCGATCCGGCCAGCTTTTACAGGGTCAATGCTAGCTCCAGCCAGTCTTACCGGCCCAAATGCTCATGCCAGCCTGCCTTCCAGACCCAAGGCTCGCTCCAGCCAGTCTTACAGGCCCAACGCTTGCTCCAGCCTTCCGAGGCTCAATGCTCACGCCAGCCTTACCGGCTTAATGTTTGCTCTAGTCAGCCTTAGGGGCACAGCGTAAGTCCCAGCTGTCTTGTAAAGGCTGAAACTTGCCCCGGACTACATCGGCTCTATTGACTTTACAGACTCAATGACTTCGACCTTCTTTATAAATATAAACTAAAAATATAAAATATTTATTTTCATTTGTATACAATATATAAATATATTTATATTTTATTCTCACTGACATCCTCCCACTAAATGTACTTATCATGCAGTCAACTACGTTACGTATTATTTAGTTGCAACTGCATCCTTAAGTTAACCTAAATTAGAAACCTTTATTTACACTACGTATCCATTGATACAACTATCAGGCTATGTCAAAACAGAATACACGTTAGACAATGTGATGTCACGACCCAGCCGCGACCATAGCGGGACTACCAGAGTAATCGCCGGCTGCGATACTTCTCCTGACGCGTGCATGCCTGGCGCCGTCCTACCGCGACATTAAAGTTTGTATGAACTGCTGCTCCGTTATGTCATTTCACAAGCGGCATCACTTTCGAACACGCTCCCCTTCCGTGACTGGAAGGACTGGTTCGTACTGCTTGAATCGAAAAGACGGTCCGGAGCTTCGGGCGCTAGTCTGAACTCAGAGTGCACTTATTTAGTGTTCCGGTTCACCTCACGGAGCCCAGTTAGCGCCAACGAAACAACGTAATAAAGACACAGCGGTTACCGGGATTTGAAGAGAGCATCGATGGTGTGCATGAAGCTACACCGTGACTGCAGGGCTGAGATGACGCCGTTGTCAATCGTAGAGGAGACGAATTCCTGGCGTACCAAATACCAGAAGCGCCGTGCTACCTCTTCGCCTGCAGCCTCGGCATACACCCGCTCTTCCGGTCCTGTCGCCGTAGAGAGAGCAGCTGATAGCAGCTAACTAACTAGCCATACTTGCTAGTGGAGCAGGAGAGGAGGCTCGCTGCTAGAAACACCGCACTGGGTGAGTACACCTGAGCAGGGCAGCCCGCCGGCTGCCACTGAACACACCTCTCCACGAGATAACCACAATCGGAATCTGACATGTTTCAGCTCCCAATAATTAGATGCAATCAGCAGAGGACCAATCTCCCCATACGAAATGACGCGAGCTGAAACGACAACTGACAGCAGCAGAGAACACAACTTTAAAGTGTTACCAACGACTCTGTGATAGGCTTATCCAACTAGGCTGGCTCTAAATGGTTGGTTCATTCATCGGGCCCGCCCCCAATCAGCTAATGGAGTAATCGCTGCAAGACTTGTGAATGAACCAGCTGTACCCAATGTCTTCCTGTCTGAATTTTCGCTAAGCTACATTTAACGCGTTATTTTTCACAGCACTAGTTTTCATTAATCTGTATTCTGCACAAAGCATGACTAGTGAAGATATGATGAATGCATAGGGCCTTGACCACAAAATCTGATGCCAAATCTGTAAAATGTGATCATGTCAGGGGCGCATTTTCCTAAACTTTTCACATGGGGTGAAGTCCATTAGCTACTTCACCTGCAAACTGAGCTACTTGCTGAATTGCTTGTTTGTATTTTTATATTTATGGATGCCATTGTGCTATAAAACACTGTAATGGAACTCACATTGCACCCTGGAAACTCCTTCATTACTACCAATACTCTAAACGGTACTTTGTGTTTGAGCAATAGAAACAAAGTTCTATCTGATCATGACAACATGTTTTACAGTTGATGTAATACTTCTATGTGCAAGGGTGCGAGAGGAACCCAGTAGTTCAATTATTAAATCATACCTTTGTTGAGCTTGGTTTGCAATACTCTCCTGTAGCCTTCATGATAGAGCAAAACCCAAAATGAAACATGTCCAGAGCCGTTAACCATCAACTGGTCCTGCTTGGATGGAGAGGTGCTCTGTGTTCCTGGCGTGAAGCTGAGTAAACTTATGAAGTAGGAAGGTACCACTGTCATATGCCACTGTGGTCTGTGGCCAACGGACTCTCACAGTTACACAGATATGCATATCCAAAATCAAACTTAAGGTGGTGGAGATGGGACGTTATGCAAACTATCATTATTGGAATAACTGGGGTTCAATAGTGGCTGATGGCCATGCAGATGCCATCAGTTACATCACCACTTCACATAAAAGGCTCCATTCACATAATGTCCATGCATGGGATAAAGTCCCAATCATAATTTAAACAACTGTTAAAGACTTTGGAAGCATGGGTAATGCCATTCTAGCCACTAATGCATGATACACTGAGTGATGTTTTTCTATAGAGACAACTGCAGAAATATATATTTTTTAAATGATTTCTCTACTTTATAAAACTCCCAAAAACCTGTGACACATTGTTCTAGTGACATGGTTATAAAAATGTGGGCTGAACCTTAGCATTTGAAGAGAGGATTGTGCATAAAGCAGATGAGTGGTATTTCTATTATTACTTTGACTTAGATGTTGAATTCATTCGATTGTGCAGTTGTAATAGAGTCAAATGGGTCAAATGTTTCTGAATATTCTCTCGGCTATATTTTACATTTTAATCACCTGGTATAGAAAGCTTCACGTGTTAATTTAGATTTGTGGAATGAAAGAGATATTATACAAACTTTGTTTATATAATTCACAGAAACTGCATACTTAATAAACTGACAACGCAATACAAGTGTATACAGGGTCTGTTTGCCCACATGTATCTTTGAGACATTTTAAACAGAAATAGACATTTTCTTTTTTTCATTATATACGCGTATATATGTGAATTTGTTTTGTACGTTGCAATATGTTCTGCCTGAGGCAGTAGGCAACGATAAAACTGGTGTGGTTCCTGTAGGACCTCCCACTTTCCCTCCCCCGGACACATGTACATGGCTGAGGTAGCTTCACTTTGATATTCATACTACAAGGTTTTAGTGTCCGTCAGTCATGTTGCTGCACAGACACAACATCCAAAGAGATGTACAGCAAAACACGTTAATGAATATTGTAATATTACTGGTCTTCAGCTGACATGAGGAGGTTGCAGCTTTTATTGTCTTGCCCAAGGACACATTGATATGGACTGGCTATTGAACCGCCGATCCTTTGATTAAAGGATCACCCTGCTTTACCACTGAGCTAAAGTCGCCCACTATATTGGGTTTAGAGTTAAATCCCTTAATAATGGTCCAGCTTAGTGACATTAAATGATATAGGACCATAGCTGCAATACAAACGCATAATATCAGAACAATCTAATAAATTGATGGTAAAGTTCTACAAAACACAATAAAGTTTAGCTACAGTCCTTGAAGTAATCGGCACTAAATATAAGTCTGTATTTCCAGTTTAGTTTTCTTTTTGTTTGCTTCAATTTTAATAGTATCATGGTAAAGCAAGAGCACAGAAAGGTTTTTAAAAAAGTATGTCAATATGGGGATGGCATTTCCCTTGCTTTCATTCACGATGCCATGTTCATAATTTACCGTGTGTTAGTGATGAATAAAAGGAAAATACCTCTTTTGTGTGTTTTCAAAGATGTTTCTTTCTCTTTACTGCTAAATATAAATGCTCTGAATGGTGGATACAACTCCTTTAAAGGCCGTTTCAAATGCATTTAAAGTGTTAACTGAAACGTTTGATATCTACATTTGTCCCATCTAATGTCGAAATTGAATCTAATTTGTGACATTTAAGAAAATGTCATTCATGATTACTCATTGATCACAATCATATGATGTAGGCCAAAGTGTGTGCTTGTAAATATACTGTATGAAAGTGAACGAATGAAGGGTGCAAGTGCATGAGACATTATCCGAACGCCATCCAACCCACTGATCATGTTTCATACTTGATTATCTTGCTCCTGAAGGCATCTTTTTGTGTATGTTTCCACGGATCGAATCAAGGCCATAACAACAGCAATGCACAGCATCAAAGAAGGCCATAATTGTAAATGCTAATAAAAAAATCTAAAACTTCCGAAACATGTTCACCAAAAGGCTAACACTTAAAAACCATCTCCAGGGTTTTCCCCTGGCTCAGATTGGGTCTGTGTAAGGTGTTTTATGCATCTACGACAGCAAGCATGATCGATCCGTGTAGAGTGGTGTAAGGCTGCACTGCTGAGTTAAATTATGAATATCAGCCATGTTTTTTGTTTATATTGGCTGTTGTACACATGAAACGCTTGGACGCTGGCCCAAGCCCCCCACCCACCCACCCACCCCTAAACGCAGGCAGCGATTCCGGCCTGTAGCTGTTTTTAAATGGCGTGTAGCAGTGATGCAGAGATTGTTTCCCCTTGTGGCCCTGCCAGTGTGATGATGGACATCAGGTATAATTAATCTGTGAACCGTCAGCATGAGCAAGACACCCGGTGGGCCAGATATCACAAGTAGTTTGTTAAGTTTGCCGTTTAAATTCCCAAATTTTACTTTTTGCCATTGTTGATAATGTGTGAGTGTTGCTGATGTAATATGTCTGTTCAGAATGTGGCATTGTTGGGAATTTGGTATTTTGGTTTTGGTTTATAGTTTGAACCATTATCAAGGAGGTGGCTGTTACCTGTTTTGTAAGGATATGAATTCGTATTTTTATTCTCAATTCTTTTCATTTTGTTGCTAGTGATAGTTTCTTTTACATTGGCTAAAATGTCTTTGGGGCAGGGTCAATACTTTTTCAACGCAAGAAAAAGCTTGGCATCTTCTGATGTTTGAAGTTGAGATTGTTAGAGAAAAATAACAGTGAGTCAAATACTAAGATTACATGAAATCACTTAAATTCAATGTCACAATGCAATCGTGCAGTACTCTGACCCAGGCAATAGCACTGTGCATTCATTCTCCCATGCCTTGAAAATAACTGATTGTTAGAGAGCTTGTCATGCCTGTAGCAACACATTGCTAGACATCATTAACTTCTTAAGATCACAAGATAAGGCCCACAATGTAAAAGTCCCATAACTATGAATCAATCTGGGCAAGATGGGAAACATATTGATCGGTGTTGTCTGCGTGTCAGATGGTTAGAGATAAGTGCCATGTGAGGGAGTCCCTGCCAAATCTAAAAGTGGAAGCAGAAGAGTTAGGACCAAAGGGAGCTCAGTATGAAGAGACGTTGCTACCAATTAAGACGTTGAAAAAATATGATTGAGGGAACTTTTGGCAAACACTCCTGCCACTCAGCGGGAGGGTGTCTGAGTGTGCACCAGTGGGGACCCATGATGAGTCATCAAGTCTTCACGAGTGGGTGTTGTTCCTATGCTGGCATGCAACACGGAAAATTAGGAAAAGGACACACTTGTGAATGGTTAGAGGCAGGACAGTGAACTCAGGCAGTGATTGGATGAATGTGATTTCATGGGAGGTAAGAAGCGAAAGCTGATGCTGGACAAAAGACAACAGCACGAGTGTAGACTTGGCTCGGTCACATCCTTGAGCTTCAGACCAGGCAAAATATGAATGAGCAAAGACTTCAATAACATGTATATTGGTGATTTAAAAAATAAAACGAAAAGGTGTAAAATCAAAGCAGATACAAAAACAGAGAGGTCCTATCTTTTACTGCACATGGGAATGGAACTTGGATGTTAAACATAAAAAGGTTAGTTTAGTTGATATAAACATCAAAGTAGAAATTATAACACACATTCATGCAAGGATTAGATGGAGAGACATCACCATCCCAGAATCTAAGAGGTATTTTAAACAAGGTATTATTTTAATTTTGTTTTGTTCATCAACAGCTCAATTTAGGATGCTATTTTGATCACTGTAGCAAGTGGTAGAAATTAAAAATGCTGCACGAAGCCAAATTGCCAAAAGATACTTTATTTTGACTACGCTATGGAGACTATGCAAGTGGATGTCCTCCCGTGTGTTGAAAATTCAAGACTTCAAGATTGAATTGCCTTGAAAAGGGATCCAGCTCAAATTGACTGATATTATTCCTGAACACTGCTGAATTCCCAGTGCCCCAAACTCAATCAGAATTCATTGTATTCAGTAAAAAGAGGGCATGCTTGAGGCAGCTGTGCAGGCCTTCAGTGAAATCTTCACTTTGGGATATTGTGGCCAATATTTCTGCTTTCAGCCTATTAAAAGTATATTACGATAAACCTGCTCATGTAAAATCATTCCAGTAAAGCAGGGGTCTCAAACTACATTTACTTGGGGGCCGCTGGAGGTAGAGTCTGGGTAAGTATTACAAAAAAAGTGATCCAATCTTCTCAATCTTTATTAATAACAATTCAGAACATGAACGGTTGAACGGGTTCTTCAGAAAATGAACTGTTCTTCAGAACATGAACGGTTGAACGGGTTCTTCAGAACATGAATTCAGCATTTCTCAAAAAAATGGTCCAAGCGTGTCTGCTTTTCCACTCAGTCGCTCTGCAGGTCCATGAGCTCCGTTGGAAGCCCAGAGGAGCATCTCGCACATCGAAGGAGTGTGTCTTGAATTCTGCAAACCTGTGATAAAATCCTAGGAAATGGCAGAGGTTTGTCTGAGAGGGCTGCACTTACGCCATGTAGGCTACGCCGCTGGACTTACGCCATCGCCACATTGTGGGCGGCTGGATGTCCCGCACTTCGGCTGGAGAAAGTACTCAAACTCGCACCAGTAAACCACTTTAGCCGAAGAAAGTGCTCGATATTCGGATGCGGCACTTCCGCGTTGAGCGGCCGTTGTCTGCTGACATTTCATGGATTTCAATCGGATGAAAGTGTTTGAAAATCGAACACTGCACTTACGCCGTGCCCGCCGAATTATGGGGGGCTGGATGTCACGCACTTCGGCTGGAGAAAACGTAAACTATTTCCGCGTTGACCGGCCGTTCTCCGGAGGGGGTTTCGCAGACTTCAATCCATATAATTATGCTTTTGCTGGCTGATTCAGAGCTGCAACTGTAGCGTTCCTTGTGCATAAGTTTTGCTTTACATTTTTTTTTCAGTCATTGATATAAAGATATAATATATTTTTGACCTGTGGTGATTCAACGGGGAACCCATAAGAAAATGTGTATTCTTGTAACCAGAATGTATTCTAACTTGCATAAGAAGAGTAGCCTAATGTGTTAAAGTTACAATAATGAATTAATACATAAGAGACCCACATTAGCAAAACGACAAAGAGCTTATAGCCTTTGGTGTCGTGATAAAAGCCGCCAATCCCATAAGGTTCATGTTTTTAGTAAAGTTGAACGATTGGAATAGGAGAGGAGCAACAAGTGAATAAAATGTATATGCTAGAATATATTTGGAAAAGCAGAGAAATAATGAAATCATAAAGCAGTCCGACTGTTTTATGACAAAAGAAGCTACGATTAAGAAAGACGTAATATTTGTCTTATCTTTTAATGTAGTGGTTGAAAAAGACAAAGTAGGGATACTGTTGCCTCAGTAATTGCCTCAGTGGCATATTGATAATCACTGCTCGTGGTTTTCTAGCACTCCCACTCTAATTCCTGTGGGACTGATGAGAAATGTATGACCTGATACTGCAACTGGGGGTTCATTTAATTTTTACAGTTGTTGACTATTTCTTACACACTTGTTGGAATTTGGCTCATTGTCTCAAAACTAGCATGAACCATTACAATTAATATTGTAAGGCAGCAACACAGTAATGTACTTTAAACAACACACTGCTGTCTGTTGTACTTTCTATAAAGTTATTGTAATGTTTTACATTTTAAAGATTGTGCCATTGTTGTACATATGCTTACATTTTAATGAACACATAATAATCTAGAAAGAAAATATACACAGCTAATTTCTTTCCAGCAGAAGACGCAAAGGAGAATAGCATTACGCTTATCTCCCACTACATCTTCCTCCTGCTCTTCCTCTCACTGCATTCACATCTACAGAAGAGGAGAGCTTACCTGAGGACTATTTGTAGTGCTGAGGCTTCGACTGATTGGTGTTCAATTAAAATGCAAGCGTTTTCATGAGTGTGTATGTGGGTTGCCAAGTCCAGTATATGGAATTATAAATAAAAGTGTTTTCCCAATGATTCTAAAAGATTTCATTCTTGAACATATGTGTCTAAAGTTTTGTTTATTCCAGCACTTGGCGATGTAGTGCCAGCTTCCGCAGCAACACGCAAGCTCGAGCATGAACGGAGGCGTTTATACTCTATGCGTCGCTCGCAGCATTATTCTCCGAAGTAACAGAGGGCGTACGAACAAAAAAATAACTGTGAAGAACCAAAAAGACAGAGTGTAACCGTTAGATACGCCCAAAGATGTAGGTGTAATCGGCAAAAAGCACAATGCGGAGGATCGATTGTAATTATCTGTAAACTTAGATATCACAAACATGGCCTACTTTATTGCCTTTGAGTATACCCTGTGGAGAATGGAGTCACGTTTATTACATGACTTAACTTTTTATTTAGCTGACACTTTTATCCAAAGCGACTTACAATCATGTTACATTCATACACCGTGGACACAGCTCCGGGGAGCAACTCAGGGTCAAGTGTGTTGCTCAAGGACACATCGACCCGATTGAAAGACGGACCTGCCCCACAGTCAGCCCACATGCATTTACATTACACGCGTTATCAAGAAACCAGGGTTGAATATCCTGGAAACAATTTGATTTGGCTGGCAAAATATAAACTCAAATGAAGAATAAAGGACTTTTTGTTTCCACTTTGTACTTTTGGTGCGTGGTGACAAAAGGTATGCGTTTGTTGAAGCATTCACTTTTAGTGTAAAAGGTACAAAATAACACAACCAGTTGATATTTTTCCACTGTACAACATTGAGAATCGTTTGACTGTTAGAATGTTGTAAAAGGGGTAAAACGCTTGTTATGGAAAGGTTTCTCTGTTTTTTATTGGGGCTTCCTGAACTCCAGCACTGCAGAGCAGTAAAACACATTTCCTAAGTGATATCTACACTGTCACATAGATCAGCCCTCCTAGACCCCACACACGCTCTCCCACACACGGCTACATTAATCAGCACCGTGCTGTAAATATTGTTCCAAAGGACAGGCTGGTTATCACTTGGCAAAAGCCAGACTCACTGTTTGTGTGTGTGTGTGTGTGTGTGTGTGTGCTTGCAATCTTGCTTTTGCCAAAGTGAGTGTTTTGCCAGAAATTCAATTAAGTCAGGAATTAATGAACATTTGGATGCAGGGTGAGGGAGAAGTGTAACAGTGTGTCAGCCCCCATCAGCCAAATCAAAGCCCAAACCACATTAGTCTCTCTGATGTGTGTTCTCCGTCTTCTTTACGCACCCAAGCAAGTTCTAGAATAATGATTTTGGAGCAATCCTGCAATGTTTTGCTTGAATAATAATGTATGTTAGTTGGTAATGACTTACATTTTTATTTGATCAATTTGATCATTTTCAACTGTTAATTGCCTATGTACAATTTGGGACAGTAATCATGCATTGCACTGTAATTTCACTTGGATGAATTGGCAGCTCAACAGCTTTTCCTGTGTGTTTTTACATTCTGAAAACAAATATATATATATATATAACCCAGCAGCAATGGCATTTGTCACTAAAATAGCAACAACACCATAGACAAGTGAAATCTGTCTGTGTAAAACAGAAGTAAAAATACATTTTGACTTCTAACAACAATTGTTTATATAAGGAAACAAAGAAAGAGTATATCTGGCAGCTACGAAAGACCCCCCCCCCCCCCCCCACCACCACCACCAACAAATACACACAAATGAGAATCTTGAAGGACCAAAGGCAAGAGCGGTCTCTGAATTCAAAGAGCAGACTTCAATGGCCCCTCTGCACGGAGCATCATTACTTCTCTCCCTCTTTAGAGCAGCTCTCCATTGTCCTCTCGTAAGTACAGGTCTCACCTGTTTCTCACTCTGTCGACCATCCAGCACCTACTCCACTTCTGCATGGCCTTTCATCATAGCCCTCCACACCCCTTTTCACTATCCAAATCTCTCTCTCTCCCTGCCTCACTTTAAACTGACCTTCCTTTGTGCGCTGTAAACAAAGCATCACCCCTTCCTGGCCTATTCCTCACCCTCTGTCTCCCACAAGGCTCACACTGAGGTCATCCTTCCCCGCTGGCTTCACCGTCAGAGCTTAAATTGGACTTCTGGTGATAGCTATTCACAAAATGTTGCTGCACATCGACAGTCTTCATTCTGGGGCGCACCTTCTACAGTGTTTTAAAGTTACGAAGCACTCTTCAGCTGCTCTGATCACAAATATGTCATTATATATGACTTTAAATATTCCTTATTATTAATTACTCCTATACTACTTAAATACAACTATAAGAAACTGAAATACATTATACTGAAACATGTATTTCTCGTGTCTAAAATAAAAAGTGAAGTAATAAGGGTTTATTAACATTCATTTATTTGATCTTAAAGTGACAGACTCCTCTGTATGTTTGCTTTTCACTTCATTTACTTCAGTTAAGATATTTTGTGAAATTCTATAAACATGTTGTACTCTGTCTTTCAGACATGTCTCTTGTCCCGTGAGCTTTGTGGCCATGTACCAAGCTCTGAAAATCAATAAAATCCTTAATACCAACATTTCTTTTTTATGTTGCACTGCTCTGGGGCACAATTTAGGTTTGTTGATCGATACCAACATTTCAGTTCAACTGCTCGACAAAGCAGAACGGTGATATACAGGTAAGCCGCTGACTCTGCAACACATAGTGCTTTCAATGCAATAAAGCGAATGAAGCTGAATTTATAAAATTCCAGTGGAAGTAGTTATGTGATATTTTTTGCAAGGTGTTCACTCTCTTTAATAGTTCATATTTCTTTTGTGTAAATGTGACATTAGTTTCTGTCACCTCCAGGCCACCAGGATATAATAAGAGGGCACAATGTCTCAATCCATGTAAAGTGTGATGCCAAAACTACTAGTTTGACTCTAACAACCACCACCGCCACTACTACTGCTGCCGTGTGTAATTCTTCATTGCTATTAGGTTAATATATCGGTATGTTGGGATGCTTTAGATTGTGTATTTCACTGCTCTGACTGTATTTAGCAGCACAGGACTGACAGCAGCCTGACAACAGCGAAGCATTCTCTGTAATTTGAGTGGAGTGTTACCTCCCAACGGATTCTCATCATTCTTTATTACACCGCAAAAGAAACCCGAGGCAGCTTTAAAGCAGGCAGACACATCAGCGTCAGAGCGCTTAGCAGCTCACTGTTTGGAGCTTCTAGAGGCAAACATCCTGATTATTTAATGAAAGCAATGTGACAAGATGTCCCAAACTTTATCGTAAAAAACACACGATGAGGGGAACAAAACTACCCTTTGATGCTATCTATCTATTTATCAATCCATCTATCTATCTTTTACACTAGCTAGGGTAGATTTAACTGCTTCTGTGGAAGAACAGTACACGCCTCCACAGACCTCTGTGCTGTCATAAAGCCAATGTCAACCATTTGCTCAAATTAGCATTTAACTCAGCATCTGCTCTTTTAGATGCTGACATTTAGCACAGACTGAACAAACACACAAAAGCAACCACACACACATGTATACACCGAACATTCACATAGTCACACCTGCTCCCTCACACAAGCGTGCACACACACACACACATAAAGTATGGCAGGACATAGCACATGGCTGCTGGAGCAAACAAACACCAAAAACAAAAGACAGCTAAAGAAAAAACGGAGGGGAGAAGGATGGTATGGAGGTGATGAGATGGGTAAACCCTGGGGAATATGAAAGTAAAACTGGAGCCAACCAAGACAAAAATGTTAAAATATCATGAAAAAAAAAGACTTGTAGAGGTTAGAGAAGGACAATACAACAGCGATCCAGTAATCCAATTTTTCAGCTGCCACTTGTGTCGGAAAAAGTTGATTATTTTTGGACACGTTGATGCACCAATGTTTTGGTTGCCATACCAAGCAGTCGAGTGCAACAGGAATATATTACTCGCTCTGACAATATAAGACTCTTGAATGGCGCGGCAGTGTCCAGTCGCCGTCGCGGCAGCTCCGCGGAGAGTAAAGCTCGCCGCCGCGGCAGCTCCTCGATTGAGCTTTAGTTTTTGTGTTTATTTTTAATATTTTCTTTGCCACAAACACATCGGCACTAACAACATTTTGGACATAAACTTTTGCGCAAACAAGGGTTTTGTCCACTTTTTCCATCGATCCAGCGTGGCGGCAGAGATCGTGCGAGCGAACCACAACAACAGCAGTGGAGCCGCTACTACGGGAGACGACGAAAACATCGAGGGAACGGGAGCGAATCGAACAGACTGAGAGTTCAAGCCCACCGTCCACCTTTGCCCAGCATCCTTCTTGCTAACGTCCAGTCTCTGGAAAATAAGATGGATGATTTTAGGGCAGGATCAGATTCCAACGGGACATGCGGATTGTAACATCTTTTGTCTGACGGAAACTTGCTGACCCGCTGGTGCCGGATCGAGTCATATGTCCAACCGAGTCCTTCTCTGTTTTCCGTGCAGACAGAACGGAAGAGTCTGGTAAATCTAAGGGTGGAGGGTCTGCTCATGACGAACAACATGTGGTGCACCCAAGAACATTAAGACTCTTTCTCGTTCCTGCTGCGAACCTGGAACATCTGACGATCTCATGCCGTCCATTCTACCTTCCCGGGAGTTCAGCTCGGTCATCACCACACGTCACATTCCACCACAAGCGGACACCGACGTAGCACTATCGGACCTACATGATGTGTTATGTCGGCATCAGAACAAGTATCCCGACGCCGCTGTGGTGGTGGCTGGGGACTTTAACAAGGCAAACCTAAAAAGTCATGCCGAACTTTCACCAGCACATTACGGTGCTACCAGAGGGAAGAACGTTGGACCACTGCTATACGCCATTCAAGAGAGGCTATAAGGCTGTCTCTCTCCTCCGTTAGGGAAATCAGACCATGCCGCCATTTTTCTGCTTCCGGAGTATAAACAAAGGATCGCCGGGGAAGCGGTACGAGAGAGCGTAACGGTGGTCTGACCAATCAGAGGCTGAGCTACAGGACGCCTGAGTATTGTCGACTGGGACATGATCCAATCCAGTTCCAGTGGGTTGATAGATCCATCCGTGAAGCTGTGAACGCCTGCATTGCCCTGCATAACTCCGGTCTTGTATCCGGCAACATGGACGAGTACAAGGCAGCGGTCTATGGACTGAGGAGGCGGTGAAGGAAGCCAAGAGGAGGTACCGAGACAGAGTGGAATCACAGATGGAGCAGCGCGACACCAGGCGCCTATGGCAGGGGACAAACTACCAGAGCAGACCCGCGCAATGGTGAGTGCCGACCATCCCTAGCGGACGACCTGAACTCATTTTATGCACGGTTTGAGGCTAGCAACAACAGCGCTAGCTCGCAGGCTAACAACAACACCGTTAGCGTCGCCGAGGTGAGTTCTACCGCAGGGGATGATCACACACACTCTGTGACCGAGCACAGTGTGAGGAGGGCTCTGTTGAGGGTGAACACCAGGAAAGCTGCAGGTCCAGATGGCATATCTGTGCGAGTACTGAAGACCTGTGCTAACCAGCTAGCTCCAGTGTTCACCACAATATTCAACCTCTCCCTGGCTGAGTCCGTGGTCCCCGCCTGCTTCAAGAGATCCACTATTGTCCCTGTGCCCAAGAATGCTTCTCCAGCATTGGCCCTCACCTCGGTGGTCATGAAATGCTTTGAGAGGCTGATAAAGGACTACATCTGCGCCTTCCTCCCTTCCTCCATGGACCCGCTGCAGTTTGCTTATCGCCCAAACAGATCCACGGATGATGCTGTCTCCCAGGTACTGCACACCACACTCTCTCATCTGGACAGCCAGAGGGGGGGCTATGTGAGACTGCTGTTCATTGATTATAGTTCAGCTTTCAACACCATAGTCCCTCCAGACTGGCCGGCAAGCTGATTGAGCTGGGACTGAACACCCCTGTGTGCTTGGATCCTGGACTTCCTGACCGCCAGGCCACAGGTGGTCAGGGTGGGCAGACACACCTCCAAATCCCTCACCCTGAACACAGGATCCCCCCAGGGTTGCGTCCTCAGCCTGTACACACATGACTGTGTGGCCAGGTTCAGCTCCAACACCATCATCAAGTTGGATGACACAGTGGTGGCGGGCCTGATCTCCGACAACGCCGAGAAGGCCTACCTGGAGGAAGTTGCTGATCTGTCACTCTGGTGCCGGGACAACAGCCTCATCATGAATGTCACCAAAACTAAGGAGCTGATTGTGGACTTTAGGAAGGTACAACAACAGAGGACGTACTCACCACTGGGGATTAACGGGACTACTGTGGAGAGGGTGGGCGGGTGTAGATACCTGGGAGTCCACATCACCGAGGATCTGACATGGTCAACAAACACAGACACTCTGGTGAGAAAGGCAAGGCAGCGCCTCAACCACCTCAGGCAGCTGAGGAAATTTAAAGTTTCCCAGAGGATCCTTCAGTCCTTCTACTCTGGAGCTGTAGAGAGCGCCTGACAGGAAGCATCACAGCCTGGTTTGGCAACTGCTCCGCTCAGGACAGGAAGGCTCTGCAGAGAGTAGTGCGTTCGGCTGCGCACACTTGAACCACACTCCCACCCTGCAGGACTTGTACACCAGGAGGTGCAGAACCAGAGCCGGCAGGATCATGAAGGATCCTCACCACCCCAACAACAGACTGTTTCAGCTGCTGCGGTCAGGCAGGCGCCTCCGTAGTCACGCTGCAAGAACAGAGAGACTGAGACGGAGTTTCTTTCCTCAGGCCATCAGGATTGTGAACTCCGACCTCACCAGGACCCCACATAGACCCACACAACTGCCTCTTAGGCACACACACACACACACACACACACACTTACTGTAAATATTGTGTTGTTTTTTATTTGTAAATAGTGTGTACTTGTTGCCCTTGCACATTCCTGCTGAGCATTGCCACTTTCATTTCACTGCACACCCTGTGTGTGTATGTGACAAATAAAACATCTTGAATCTTGAATCTTGAATCTTGAAGTGACAATCATATTGTGCTTCAAGGGGAAAAAAGAAAGAAATCTTTTCTCCATCTTCATCCAGCTTTACATTGTCTTTCCATCTCTTCCAACTTTCTCCCTCATCCCTTTATATGTCTTGTTCTTTTTTTTTTTACTCGTTTCTTTTCACTTCCTCTTGTCTCTGAGTGAGCATGCATACACACGCACACACACCTAGACTTACGCCTATACACACTCAATGCATTATGTACCAATTTCACAATAGACGGTGCATCATGTATCAGCTGATTCAGCAGGGCACTCCATATGAATGGCTTTCTGATTTCAGCTGTGTGTGTGTGTGTGTGTGTATGCATGCTCACTCAGAAGCTTGTGTGAGTACTCTAAATAATTAGAGATACGGTTATCATTTATACTAAATACAATTGTCAAAAATTACTGTCTTTTATTTTCCTTGGTGCAGAGTGCAGAAGCACAAAATAATCCTGGAAAGGTAAAACCCAGAGGGTAAGAGGAAAAATATAAAGTCACACTTTTTTTCACAGTTTCATGAATTGTGGATACTTTTGAACGATACAGCTGTGGCCCCATACATGCAGGTGTACAGAAGGACATTTTCATCTCCATAGTTGAATACAAAATTGAGTGAAGGAAAGTACGTGACTGTGATAAAGCTTGACAGCTTTTTAGCAATTGCAGGTTTCATCTTGGCTGTAGGTACACTACAACTCTGGCAATATGGGTACTGTTCACTCGCAACAGGTAGTAGCTTGAATTAAACCACTGTGTGTAGTTGTGGGTGGAGGGGGCGGGGGGGGGGAAACCGTGACATACAGTAAGGTGGTAAATATAGGAAATCACAATTCTTTCTTGTAAAGGGTAAGGAAACAGTTAACTCAGTTTATCTTGGGCTGGAAATAAAAGAAGAACCAAACAACATAACTTATCTTATTTTTGTTGTAATAGACACAAAATAATAAGGAAAGGCCCTGTATAATGCGGTAATGAGGTGTCGATAATAAAACAAGAGAACTACTGCTCTAGCCACGGTTGTGAGGCTACGGAGACGAACAAATCAAAACCACCTCTGGCGTAGTTCCTGCTACAGTAATTGTCTCCAGGACCACATTTTGCCATGATGACACTCACACTAACAAGGTGAAAACAATACCAACATTGATGTTGCGGCTGGTAGTCAAACATTTGAACAAAGGTTAATCAGCTCCAACTGTCTGCTTCATGTAAATCTGTTTGGAGAAGAGAAGAGAGCGATGCCGAGAAAACGAGGAACAGAAGGACAAACACATGCAAACACACTGCATAGATTACCATTGTCGGTGTACATGCAGAAACACTTTTGCAATTCAGATACAAGCACAGGAAAGAGAGAGAATCCAGAAGGGAGAGCAGGAGGAGATATGAGGTGACTGGAGTAGTTGTTGTTGACAACGCTCTATTCTCCTAAGCCAAGAAGATCTAAATCATCCCCACATAAACACCTTCGGGTTAGAAGGATTTATTCAAGATATATTTATTTCATGTATTTTTTTCCTCTTCAATCATACGCTTTGTTATCTTTCTCCTTTGTCCTCGCACTTTCTGTCCGTCTTGTTGTCTCTCTCAACAGCCACAGACCTTCTCTCTACTTTGCTCTATTTCTATGTCATCTTCCTTTTCGGTGTCAGTGTCATTGCAGAGAGCCATCAAATGAGATGATCCGCTTGGCGTCGACACAGCTTAGCTCTGGCTCCGTTCCAAGCGGAGCAGAGGCAGAGCGTCGACAGCTCCAGAATTAAACTATGTCTACGTCTGAAACTTTAGGTCAAAGGAAATTCATAGTTCATCTGCGGACCCCTTTCCCATGTCGATTCCTCACCTCTCCCTTCTGTCTCAATTATTTCCTGGCATACTTTATTTATTTCAGTCATGAAGACATTAGATGACGGCAACTTTTCACCGGTGGACGGTTTTATTTTCCAACAATTATCACCTGCAGTATTTTTCCATCTCTTGCTTTTCACAGACATTCTGCTGCCCACATTGATTGTCGTCTTATGCTGCAAATCCGTATATGTATGCTGAAGTCATTGTAGCTCAAGTCAATGCCCTGTAAAATGTAGCATGCCTTGAGATTGCCTTCAGGCCTTTTCCTCACATCATCCTTTCTTTCCCTTCCACCGACTCTGTGAATTATTCTGTAAGCCCACTAACGCTTCTCACTTATGTTCCAAGGTTAAGACAGCAAGCCAGCAAAGTAAGCGCTTAAATAAACTAAGTAACACATGTGTAACTCCTGACATTTTAAATAATGCGAAGCAATTCTATTGCAACATAGAGCCACAGGAGAGCACACAGCAAACACGGCCGACTTTTTCCAATGACTGCAACAATGGGTTCCTGTGTGTGCTCGTGTTATCAAACACAATACAATGTCATTTGAAATATACAATATAAAATGCAATCAATTGAACAAATAAACTGGGTTCACACAAACACATTATACCCTGCGTTCCCTGCGCACACAAACAAGTACACACAATCACAAACACAAACATGCCGACAATATGTTCAGGGAGTGCCACAAAGTACCTCCGACTGTCCCAGTTGAAGGCACATCTCAGTGCTGAAGTGTTTTCACCAGCGCTAATATTTTACTTCTTGACATGATGCCACAAGCATCTTTCCCTTCCTCCGTCTCTCCTGCTGTTTTCCATGTGCTCCAAGTGTCCATCCCCTGCCACTTCCACTCATCTGTTTCCAAATATCCATGCTGAAGGTGTCTCTAAAGCTTGACTCACAGCAGCAGAGTCGGTTCAGCCAGGACCGACAGGATAAAATAAGTGGGGCTAAAAATACCGATGTCTGTGGGTTTTCTGTGTGCCTGCTTTTGTATATGAGCGGCCAATACCATGAACACATGTATTCTTTTTGTTGCTTTTTATGACCTGCTTGTCATGATTTGAGCTGTGTTATCCATTAAGCATGCTGTACTTCCATGTGTTAACATCATGACCTGTTGCAGGTTCACTTTGTGTGTTACAGGCAATTAGTGTGCAAATGTGGAAAAACTTTAACAGAATGTGAAAGAAAAAGTATTGTTTATATTCTTCTTGCTTTTATTGTTTGTGTCTTTACCGTGAAAAGCGCTATACAAATCAAATGTATTATTAGTTTTATTATGCAGTACAAAGTGAGAGAAAGACAAGATTCAACCTATTTTGCGCTCTGCTAGTTTCAATGGTGCTCATCCGTTAAACGACAATATGTAAATTTAATGCACACGCAGAAAATATTACGAGTCAAATGTGAATTAGAGGAGGTGATGCGTAATGCACCACAAGCTCTTAGGAATCAGACGACCAGCTAATGAGCTGACAGGGCTATTTCAAAGTCTGTTGAAAATAGATACACATGCAGTACACTTGTGCGACTGGTTTAACCTTGCTGGGTTTTTTTTGCGTGTAAAGTGCAGAAGAGTAACTCATCGAATGCATTTTTGAGTCTTTTCTCGATCAGCTTCCTCTCGGCTGCTCTGTCTAATTTTCCTCTCCAAATTGGACTCCTCTTTTGCATTCAGCACATTTCCAAACAGACCCTTTTCTTTCTGAGGTTACAACCTTTTGGCCTTTTACACACCAGCCTCTGAGGCTCAAAGCTGCTCGTCCAGACAGTTGAAATCTGAAATCTGACGGGTCAATTGGGTGATTTCGACACTCCCCTTGACCAATTACACATTCTGTTGGTGGGTAGAAAATAGGGCTCGGTGCACACACACACACCAATTGCAGACCTGGGCGGGGATATGTGCACACTCTCTGGACTGTATATTAGATTGTCTGCTCTACTTTTCATTTTAATGGTGATTAATAACAATACAGCTTTATTCAGGAACAGGTTGGATATTTTAGGGCTGCATGCGTGCATATGTGCATTGTGTGTGTGTGTGTGTGTGTGCGCATGTGCGTGTGCATGTGTGTTCTGTAGGTGTGAATGAGAGAAGCAAGATAATATTCTAGTTATATATTAATATATCTTAATTAATTTTTACCGACTGCCAGGTGCACCTGTTCAGGTCCGCCCACAGAGAGACGGAAGTAAATAGCAGGCATACCTTACCAAGAGAGAGGAAGAAACACACACTCAACCACACTCAAGTTTGTGTCACAGTACTTTAAGTAATTCCTTCTTTCATTAATACAGCTCTTCTTGTCTGTTTTTTTTAAATCTTTTTTTTTTATTGAATCTGTTAATGCAAAACAAAAACAACCGAATGGAACGGACGGCCTTAAGCTTTCTCTGACGTAATTGATTAAACAAACACAGGTCTCTGCACTAATCGGAATAAAGAAAGCTCCAAGGAACACAAATCAACACGCCGTCTATGGGATGCTATGTACACGTTATTCTTTTAAATCCCTATCGAGAGTAGAATTTCTGTCCTCCTCCACTGCAGTACAGTTACACTATGTTGAATAACCCATAACATACTATCTACAGTATAATTAAAAACAGGTCATCTTCCAGATGATATATGGCAGAACAGCAACAGTAAGGCAAGCATGTAACATGATACCACTCCTTCCAATACGCTTCACTATTTTATATTACAGTTTTATTTAGGATGAAATAATTTTGGTTGATATAAATTGTTCTTATATCCATAAGCTTTTTGATGTCTTATCGGTTCTTGATTATTTAGAATGTTGTCTTATCTTTACATGACTTGTATATGAAGACTAGTGGAAGTTCAGCTGAGAAGACTCTCTTCACACTTCATCATTCATAAATATCTACTATAGGCGCTCACTCTAAATTAATCAAACCAGATTTGTCCAAGATCTCCCTGAGCAAGTCATATCATTGCTGTCATATTTTAAAACTGTTCTCCTCTCTGCTGCTGTCAGTCGTAATTTCGGTAAGAACCGATGTGACCCTCCTCCATCAGCCAGTTTCCTTCCCCTTCACAACTCTCAGAGGAAAGATTCCTGAACTAACCTTGGCTTCACTACCCTCTTTAATATTCTTTCATGTTGGCGTCTCATCATCAAAGACTTTTCACTATTCATTTTATTGTACACCAACTAATAAATGACTGTGCACATGAAATGAATAAGTCTGCTGGTTTAGTGAGCTATTTTGCTAATCATGTTGCATTCATTCTATTTCTATTTCCTTTTGTAAAATTAAATTGAGTGGAGGCCTAATGTATAAGCTTTTGGCTTGTTGACCTCTACTGTCAATCTGATTTATTTATATTATCTGGTTTTAGGCTGTCGCATGTGTGCAAACTATAAACAAAAAGTATCCAGGAATTGCTAAGTCAAAAGCAGCTGTGTCAGCATAATGATATTTGGTGAAATCCTGTTAAAGGCACGAAAAATGGAATCTTTATAATATATAGTTGCTTCAAACCACGACTGTTAACATACCGTGTGCCACTGTCTGAAATGACTTGATCAGGATTCTGGCTAGTGAAGTGGAACAGGAGGCTACCAATTACAACACACAGTTGGACAGCAACAATGCCACCTGTGATCTCAATGGGACATGCTGAAGACTTTCAATGTGTGTGTGTGTGTGTGTGTGTGTGTGTGTGTGTGTTCATCCAAAAAGGCATGTTTGTTCCCAGGAAATCTACTTTTTTGTCTACCAGCAGGTCAGTGAGATGACAACAAATCCTTTCAACACAGACAGAAAACCCTGTAATGATAAATAAAACAAGATATAACGGAGGGCAGTATGTATAACATCATGAAATATGATAACTTGTACTTATTGACCAGCATGATTTACTTCCTGTAACAGATCCAAAAGCATGACACACATCAGCGTGAGAGCAAGTGAGCTCCACTCAGAGGAAGCAAGGACTGCTGACTCAGGTCCTGTGCCTTTAGATACAGTTAGAGGAAGGAGAGAGACAGAGTGGGAGGAGGAAGGAAGGAAGAAAGAATTGCAGTATGTAAAGGGCTGGAGAGACACGGGAGGATGGGAGAACGAAGATAGCTTATTATATGATGATGTAATGGACTGCAAAAACACATACAAACCTACACAGAGAATGGCCAGAGAATGGATAATGTGGTAATCTGATTACAGGAGTAGATGTATGTTATCTGCACTTCACAGTCAGTCATCTTTCAAATATTCTCCTCAGAAACACTTGACAAACATACTTGTCTATGCCCAATGTGTTGCAAATTATCCTAATATTTGTTTTCTTTGGATAAATTATCCTTCCCTTCAGATGAAATGCAAACTGTAGCTGATGTGAAGCCCAGGCCTTCCCGCTATGCCCTGGTACTGCATATGTCACAGAATGTTAGTTCAAAACCCCCGTCTAATTCCATTTGATTTTCAAAAACCATGAATTTTGTTTTCTTTATATTAAGAGATAGTGTATTAACATCGAAGCAAGATTTAATCATTTATAGCTCCTTTTCAATAACAAACAAAAGGTCCTTCAAATCATTTTCCTAAACAAAATAAGTTTGTATCGTCAGCAAAAATGACACATTTTAATAATTTAGTAACATTAGAAATATCATTAATGTAAAGTATAAAAAGTATTGGGCCGATCACTGATCCCTGCGGTTCTCCACAGAAGACCTTCCTAAATCCTGACACCGTGTCATTAACTTGCACACACTGCTGTCTATTTTCCAAGTAGCTTTTCAACCAAGAGTGAGCGATCCCTCTTATCCTATACTTCTCTAATTTCCTTAATAATTGCCTCTGATCTATAGTATCAAACGCCTTCTGGAGGTCAATGTAAATACCAATAAATAATCATCTTCATCAACTGCCTTTGTTATTCCTCCCACCATCTACATTAGTGCATGAGTAGTCATTCTATTTTTCCAAAATCCATACTGATGTTCACTCAATAATTTATTCTTACTCATAGAGAGATCTAATTTTTGCACAAATAATTTCTCTAATATTTTATAAATGTGAGGAAGAAGGGATATTGGTCTATAGTTATCCATATAATGCTTATCTCCACTTTAAAATATTGGTTTTCAGGTTTCATTTTATTAGGAAAAATACCCTTTTGCAAAGACTGATGACATATCGTCACAAAAGGGTTGTTGTTGTTTTACTATAGAGAATGTTTATTCAAATCAAAGAGACACATCTCTGTTTGTATCATCCCTTCATTTACAAATGGTAAATATCAATGCTCATCATTGCTGGTCTCATGAAGGACTGGGCCCTCCATCATCATAATATTCAAGGAAAATGCTGTCTTGGGACATGTGAAGTCTGACTATGTTTACATTTTGCATTTTTCAATAAACGCTACAACATCAGGATAATAAAAATGTTAGCAACGCTTCTCTTAACCAGGGACACATATATTAACCTTATTCACCTAATATTCTGATTGTTAATTGGTATTGCAAGTGGGACTGTGACTCCAGTAAAATATTACTGCAGAAGTGTAAAAGAACACATCTCCGAAGATCAAACGTTGGTGGATGATTTTGGATAAATATGAGTGATACTTTGCTGAACAACTCAATATACAACAAATAAATGTCTCAGTCTTAACAGCGAATGAACAAACAACTCATTGCACTGAGGTTCAGTGCAGACAGCGTGGGAAGTGGAAAGATATTGCTTTGAACATGACAAAGTTATTGCACCTTTTATTTAACAACTCAGGATTACAGCCTCACTGTCAATCTATTCTGTAGAACTGCTTGCATATTGACTGTCTGTTCCAACAGCCTCTCTCATCTCCTGTCTTGCCTACAAGTCACAGACAGCCATTATACAAACTCTTTCATCCCACATTTCAATCAGGTAAGACCCATGAATAAAGAACGAGATAGATCCCCCCCCCGTGGAGTCCAGACCTGATGGTGCTGATGAGCTGATGGAATGATGAGTTGAAGCTGATGGATCCTTGAAGACTGGCTGGAGATGGGGAGGTGGAGGGGTGCATGACAGCAACCTGAATGAACTGAAGGTAGAGAGACGGTCATATTTGAATGAGACAGCAGCGAGACGATTGGCTCGCCATGTCCTCATTTCCCCGTGCTTATTGGATAGAGTGGACCAGCTGATCTGCGCAGCTGGAGTCATGATTGACGGCGCCGAGCGATGACGGCGAGTAAGTAATGAGTGCGCATGTGTGGGAAATGATTATCGGACTGAGGGATGAAAGGCTGGCGTGAGGGGTATGGTCTTCCTGTCTGAACTTACGCAAAGCTTCATTTCAATCTGTTCATGTGTTTTTTTCACAAATCAATAATAGGCTTTTTTTTACCTTTACATTGAAAAGTGGTGATTTGTTTACAGTTGAGCTGACAACAATCCCCGGTAGATCGAATCTGCTGTACTTTCATAATTTACTTTTTTGACATTTACTCCCATATTTTACTTTTTGGACATCACTAAAAGATAAGTACCATTCAGGCTTTGTGTAGAACGTCACATTCTGATTGTGTAACGGGCAGAAATACAACTAATTGGAAATCAAGTTTGTCCCGCAGCCACTGGAGCTTTCACACGTCAGGATGAAAATAAGGCTTTCAAACAATACTTTTAACTTTTCAGATCTTGGTTTTAAATGTTCACGTCTTAATATTTAACATGCCAACTTTGCACTATATGATTTAACATCACATGACACGATACCTTCTTTGCTCCTGTGGCTCATGGTATCTCCACCCTGGCATCCCTCTCATGAGCCTCCTTCATTCTGTACCCCAGAGGGCTGCAGGAGACGTTTGTGTCCTTCGTCTGACACATTGTGCTCTCGTGATTTATACCCCTGCACCTCTGCCTCTCTCCCTCTCTCTCCCCCTCTGTGTCTTTCTGTCTCATTCACTCCTACCACCTTGTAGCTCAAGCTTCTTGTCCATTTCTTATGCGCCTCAACACACACACTCCTGCAAACACACAGACACAAGGACACGCGTGCACGCACACATGCAGAGAGATAGCCCCGAGCCTCGCTGAGTGTAGGGGAGAGGTCTCTAATCATGTCCCATGGAGAGTTGGCCTGCTGGGGGATTAGAGTGGGACTGTGGGTGGCTCAGAAAATGGAGGGTATAGAATGGTGGACAGCTAGATAGAGGGTGTGAGAATGAATAATACCTGTTCCACATAGTCACAGGGATGTGGGTTGCGGGTAAAACCTGCAGTGGCAGTTGATAACCTTCTCTCTGACCAGGTTGGAACGCAGGTTACAGAATACTTAGCTTTTGTTAAGACACAACCTTTTTTTAATGCAGCTTTCTTGCTACTGCAGGCAGTTGTGTGAATGGGACTACAAGTGGAGATAGTGTTATATGTGAAGAATACACGGCGGCTATTACATATGAATGGGTTCAAATGTTAGGATTCAGTAGAGGATTGTAAGTCAAACTATGAAAGTACAGTTATCATAATGTGGTGACCACTGACCAGGACAGCAGACTGGACTTGTTGTTCTGAGCTTTCTTCCATTTCTCTCTTGCTAATTCTGAAATACAAAACATGGACGGTGGCCTTTCAAATAGGATTAGGATGGAAATGAGCAAGTGTACTAAGGTGTGTGTATCAGTGTTTTTGTATACAGAGAAAGCAATCATGCAACACTAATCCCACTCTCCACTCTAGTAGTTCATAGAGCACCGCAGCGGAGACGGGTGTACAAGTAGTCCCTGCATGTATTGGTGAAGAAAAAACGAAGAGTCATTCCTAAAATTGTTGTGTGAATGTAATTTCAATCAACAAAAGAAAAATAATAATAAATATGCCTATGAAATAAATGAATATAGCCACAAAATAAATGAAATGAGTCAGTAAAGTTAAACGAAGAAATGAAAATATATATATATTTATTTTTAAAGGACTTCTGCTTACATTCAGTGGATGATTATTTGCTAATGCCATGATTATTCCATAGCTCTTTATGTTTTTTATTTAAAAGTTGGATGGGGTTTTCCACTGTCGCAACTCGATTTCAGCCGGTCCAAAGCCGAGCACCGCGGGGCTCGAACTTCAACAATGTGTTCGACTCAGTATTATTTTTGCAGCGGGGACTACGTCAGATAAGGAGGTAACAATCTACCCTGCAAATGATTGGGCTTTGGTCTGAATCACGAGATGAACATAACTCATGTATTTGAATATGACTGATGTCACAGTCCCACGTGGATGAATACAAATAAATGTCCCTTTGTAAATAAAAAAACAAAACAAAGTATCTATTTATTTAACACTGCTGACTAATGTACACATCTTTATTAACGTTTATGTATGCATCTATTGCCTCATGTATATATTTCAGGACTTATTTCATCGCCATATGTATTTTCACCGAGCGGATCGGTGGTTCGATCTTTTTATTTATCTATTTATTCAATAAAGTCACAAAGATTTTATACAAACAGTTTTCTGCTATAAAATCCTGTTTTCAAAAAGTTTTTTCAATTGGCGTAGCTCCCACACCAGCACTACTTTGTGACATAAAACAGCATGTGTGCCAGCCGGCCCTTTGATATGAAGCATCAGGAGAGGTTTCACTGCACCGCCAAACAAACTAGTGTCTGAGCAGCATTCAAAAGAAGGCCACTGTCATATGCCTGCTGCTTTGCTTACATGGTTGTTACACGTACACACACACTTACACACACACACAAACACTGTGTATGACTTCAATAATAAAACCAAAAACAGAGTTGGAGTGGACACTTCCATGGTTTCTCTGAGAATAACCGACTAATATCATCAGAATGGGAATGAGCTCCTTTAAGCGGTTTCTTCCGATAGCAATGTCTTGCAAAAAAATTTGGATTTTTCCTGTATCATACCCCCAATTACTGCTCCCAATGACTACATTTGGCTTCACTTAAAAAGGTTCTCATGCACAGATTTTATGCTTCGGGCAAAATTCAAGCCATGATCATAATGTCATGATGCCAAAGAGTGTTCTGGCTAAATAGTTTCCTGTTCTTTTTTATTTCCATAATATAATGATTTAAGCTTTTTGTTGACCAAATTATACTTTCAATTAGTTTATGTTTATTTAAAAAGAGAATAATACAAGTATATGTTTCCTATTCCCAGGATGAAGAAACTATGATTGGTGACATTATCAGATATCTGAATGTGTTGTTTTATTTCATACAAAAAGTATACCAATGATGATTTAAATGCCTGAGCATGTCATGTGTTCATAATGTACTTAAATGTGCACTGATTTAACTGTATTGAGACTCAGCCAGTATCACTGTGATTTTGTGGGAGATAATGCCTTAGCCACAATTGACCCTTTGATACATGTACATTATGCTAAAATACAAAATAAATGACCACTCAGAGAATGGTGATTGTTACACAGATTAATCCTGTCTTTCCGTTTTGATTTTGTGGCTATAAATGATATGGGGGGGGGAGGACAGCTGGCTCTGTTTGGATATGTGTGTGCTTGTGTGTGTGTGTGTGTGTGAGAGAGCAAAGGGACTTAACTCCAAACCGAATGCAGATGATGGGTTTAATCCGTCTGTTCAGTAGGTCAGGCTGAGGATAGCTACCGTTTTCAAGCTGACCATCGCACTGACACACAATTCACACATACACAGCCGTGTGTCTTTATGTTTCTATACAGCTGCAATTACAAAAATAAATGTCTTGCCTTTATTAAACGGGCTAATCTATGCACAATTAGAACTAGTAAACTTGAAATACATTCTGTAGTTGCAGTATGTCTTTTCAAAGAAACAGAGGAGGGACACAAACCAAAAAAAAGAGTGAAAAGTGGAGAAATAGAGAAAAAACAGACAGAAAGGGAAGCAGAAAGCAAGAGAGATGGAGACAGAGAAAGTAAAAGTGGTGTGCTCTGTGTCTGATCCCTGTTATATGAGCCTTCCAACAACACTAGAAGCCGGTGAACAACAGGAGTCCATTTGGTTTGGAGTGACTGGTCGGGGTTCAGAACTGGACTCTGTACCACCCTTTCCATTAGTCACAGAGGAATGTTCACACAGTATTGAGAGGAGCACGCTCACACACACAGGAGAATAAACAACACAATAAATCCAACCCTTTACTAAAAGGGTTCACCCTCTACGTTTTGTCTCCTTTGCTGCTGAGTTGCAAACTTTACAAAGAGAGAGTACAAAGTGGAAAGGCATGCAAGAGTTGACAACTTGTATCTGGTAAGGAAATATAATTATAATAATTTGATCAAATATGTTATTTGAATAGCACCTTTCAAGAAATGTTGCAATAAATATGAATAATTAAATATCTAGAAATAAACACAACAGACTTACTTTTCCTGACTTAAACAGACTCGCCACTCGTCATAAACCAACATAAGCAACTCCATTAAAAAGTGACGCAGAGCTCAATAGAAGAAGAGGTGAGAAGTGAGGCAAACAGATAAATAAGAGTTACCTCAGAGGGTTGAGATTAACCCTTTTTAAGATTACTAGGACAAGATTACTGGTAGTGGACAATTCTGTATAAAGTCCCGTGACAATTGTAATCATGGCATTGCATATCACATGATTTCAGGCAACATGTATAGTGACATCTGTAAGAGTCAATGTAGATACTTTAATTTCTAAATTTAAATATACAGCACTTCTGTTGTGTGCGGTACAGGACGTGGACCCAACAGCAGCACACTCAGAAAAGGTTCAAGAATCCAAAAGGTTTATTTCCAGTGATAAAAAGCCGAGCAGAACCACAGTCTGGCAAGGGGAGGAAACACAAACGATGTGACAATGAACAAGCAGTAGACACAGACTAAATACACTGGGGAACGAGACACAGGTGGAAACAATGAGGGCGGGGCTAGATATTCATTCAGGAGGAAACAATCAGGAACAAGACAGACAATCACAGGGAAGGAAGTGCAGGGAAACAGAGGAAACGAGAGACAGGGACTTCAAAATAAGACAGGAAACGAGACACAAAAAACAACAATCTGTAAATACTGTACATCTGATAATATGCAGAATGGCAAAGCTGGCATGCACTTTTATCTCTCAGTAACCACTGTTCGGGATGAGGTGCTGGGAAGCTGGACTTTACTATTGAGCCTTCCGTGAGGTGTTGTTGACCTAGTTCTGTTAAAAGGATGTGCCCACAAGATTATACTCTGAAGGATGGATTAAATGGATAATAAACTAGATTAAAGGGCCATTATTTTCCTCAGTTATAGTCCTCCAAAAGGAATAGAGTGACTAACAAGAGACGACTCTGCTAATAACAGGACGAGTGTTCAGAGGAGGCGGCACAAACCACCAACGCTACTGGCAATAACGCTGCATTAGCTTTCAATTTGTCACAAGCAAAACTAAATAACTGTTTTGAGGTAATATAAGAGGCCCATACGCACACGTTTTATTACGCAACATAACAAAAATGTAGTCATAGATAGTTAACCAAGGAGACAAATACACAGACGCTCTATAAAACCCATGCATATAATCAAAGGCTTTGCATGGTCGCTAATATATTCTTTGCAACATGCAGAGTGGTTGATGGAGGTGGTTTATAGTATGTGTGTGACTATAGGCAGACACATTTGCATTTTCCATGTCCATCTTACTTATGTGCACATTTCTTTGAAACATTTCCATGAGAAAAGAAGTATGAAGATGTAAAGAGATAGCAGGACGAATAGAGACAGGGTCTAAGTGTTGAGACAGATGAGGCAGCCAATGAGTGACAGGACGTAAAGGAGAGTGAAGGAGAGAATGGAAAAAGGTTTGCCTTAATGTTATTCAGAGCTTCAATCAGTGCTCAGCCTGCTCTGCTCTCACCCAATCTTCTTAGACAACACACACACAGACACACACGTCCAAGTATCTTTCTGCCCATCAACCTTGACCTGACAGTCTGAGTGCCATGGCAACGGTTCAAAGAGGTTTGAAAATAAATTTCTGGAATCAGATATAAAATAATTCCTGATTCCGTAAATGGATAAATGCATGCATTCATATAGACGTTGAGATACACAATACTAACGGCTGGTTGGCAGATGGGGTGGTCATATTGTACAGCCAAACTACCAGCATGAGAAACGAGTGTTTAAAGAAAGTGAGAACAGGAAGAGCAGTTCAGAAGGAACGAGGGAAGGAGTAGACAGGCATAAAGGGAGAGTGATAAAGCCTGGGTTTAGACAGGCCTTTATGGGTTCACAGACAGACTTCCTTTGAAGTAGTGAAGAGATTTTTGGCGTACAACCCTGACAACAGTGACTGGGGGAAAAAAGAGAAATCTGATTAAAGCTATGCACACCGACATGATGACCAGAAATCAAGGAAACAAGATCACATCAAAGATGAAATATGGAAAAAATAAAAAGATGAAAAAAAGAGACGTCTTACAAAGAGCTGCACACATGTTCTATCGTTGAATGATGCAGATGTTTTTTTGAAAAAACAGGAATGAAAGCTTCACACCACAGAATTTGGCTTCGACATAAATAACAAAATAATTTTGTTGAGTGAGATTACGTTTACTGCTGCAAAGCTAGGGACTAAACCCCTAGAATAAAGACCATTTAAAAAGGAACGTTAGCTGTTAGTACAACATATTCTAGTTCCCCAGAGACAATGAGAAACTGTGCTGGGCGATATGGACTTCGTAGGATTGTAAATGATTCCTAACCCGAGCTCCGGCTCCATAGTCTTTGGGATTAACACCCTTCGCCTTGGCATGTGGCAAACATTGACACCAGAATGCTGTTTGAAGTCAGGTTCTCTTCCATTGAGACCAGAAGTGAGTTTATAAATGAGGATGTTGCGAATTAGGCCGTTTCTGGTTGGTCCAGCTTCAGAGAGGCTCAAACCGCTGATGAGCCAACTGGTGTTTCCCCTGCCACTGCCCATCCATCAATTAAATATTGCATTTGGTCTTAGAGAAATACACAACATGAACTCTCAGAGCTAAAACATGTCTTCCAAGCAGCATAAAGTAATTATAACAACCAAGATTAATCTCACTACAGTGACACAAAGTGTTGAGTTAGGCTGCAGGTACAAATGAATTTATAGCTGAAAGAGAGCAGTCAGAAAAAAATTCATAAAACATAATTAGTTGATATAGCTTGTTATAAAAATGTAGTCAAAATCCCTCAGGATATAAATAATTGTGATTGAAGAAGAAAAAAACGAGTTAGTTCACAGGGTTTACGTGCTGTGATATATGTTATTCCAAGAAACAGAATACATCAACTATTGCTTCTGGGAATTATGAACTTTCAATTATTTCACAATAGTTATTTCACGCGACTGAAAACAACTGGAGCGAAACCAGATAAAAAAGAAATAGAAGTCACGATGAACAAAACGTATATTCCATAAAACACTTTGGAGATCTTTAAGTCAACATACATGTCGGCACATAGACCATGAGAGCACACTGCGCGTCACCCCTGGGTCAAACAACATGTCAGCACTATTGGAGATGGGTTTTTAGCAACAATAACTTTCCACTGACTTAATTATTTAAACTGTTGTGTTTTTTTAATGGGGAACAACACTCACTTCATCTTATGCAGTACAGTTCCGCGAAGCAAGTTGTCAATTACTCTCTCAACCCTATAAGAGGTGTCTCTATTCCAAAAAAAAATTAAATCACAGAGATTACTGCATCTGACTATACAAAAAGTCATTGTAGTACGTTTCAGTGATGACTTTTGCACATTAACATGTCAAATGTGGCACAGTTTCAACATGAACCAAAAGACTTTTACACTTCTCAACGGATCGGGTCTGCAGTCTGCTCTGGGGATTCAATTTGGTGGGTCAAAGACAGCTGGTCGGTGAGGGAGGATCCTCTTTTGGGATGCTCCCTGGCGCTGGCTGGCGCTGGCCGAGCTTATTTCCTCCATGGCAATGCGCCACGACCAGCTCTAGGTCCCTTTGTGGATATGATTCTTTACTATCTATAAAACCGATGTGTTGATGATTAAATTGTTACCAAGAGCACCAAGTTTTTTGTAGATGTAGCCTCTTTAACCCTTGTGTTGCCTTAGGGTCATTTTGACCCAAATCAATATTACACCCTCCCCCCGCCTTTGGGTCATTTTGACCCGAATCAATATTACACCCTCCCCCCGCCTTTGGGTCATTTTGACCCGATTCAATGTTTCACCCTCCTGTTACCTTTATATTTACTAACATATTTTACCCTTTGGGTTCAATTTGACGCAAGCAATTAAAACCTCCAGAAAATTATTATAATTAATATTGTTTTCCAAGTTTAAGTGTGAGGCACTTTATGTTTGTTTGTTAACTACCGAAAGAACACCGACATTAAACATTGAATGGGGTCAAATTAATCCTAAGGCGGGGGGAGGGTGTAATATTGATTCGGGTCAAAATGACCCTAAGGCAACACAAGGGTTAAAAAAAAAAAAAAATACAATAGCTATATTGGAAGTATTCCAAGTTGACTGAGGGGTCAAGAAGAGATGATTAAACTCGTCAACTTTCAGGAGGAGTCTTACGATTAATAGCTTCATAAAGGTCCATTAAATGGCTGAGACGCTTCTGTGTGACATATTAGATCAAACAAAGTGACACATTGTTGTAGAGGATTACAAACACCACCAGGTCTGGACTCCATGGGGGGGGGGTCTATCTCGATGCTGATTTGGGCAGTCGGCCCTCAACTACAAATCTCCCTGTAGAGTCAAAGCGCCAAAGACTCTGAGACTTCATCATTGCATATCATCTGTTAACAATAAACATCCTTTCTTCATCTAACTGGTCTCTCCCTGATTAAAATGGCGCTCGACATAGTTTGTCCCCTGGATGCTTTGGCCACAGGAAGCTATCGTCAGACTAGATTATCCAAAACACCTCGCTGTCTGCTCATGTGCTCTACTTCATTATTCCCAAGCCCTTCAGGCGTGAATTTGGCTCGGAGTAACCTCTGGCTTTATTTGAATAAAATCGATCTCCTCTTGATTACGCCGCTGAAAATTGTGTCCACGCATGACAGCGTCACACCCTCAATTATTTTCTGACAAGCAAAAAGATGATAATATCACCCCAGAACCCCAACGATGGGTGCCTAAATGCAAACAAATGCACATCGTATACCCCTCACATGCACATGCACACACACACGGAAAAGAAAACACACGCTGATGCAGATAGATGTGGGCAGATAAACACATACATCCCTGAAAGCTCAATAACACACACACACAGACACAAAGAGAGAAGGCACTTCAAACATGGGCTCATTAGACCGCCTGCAGAGAAAGAAGGAGAGGGAATGTTTCATAGCGTCGGGCCTCCAAACACAGCACCTGCTGCAGTTGACAATATGGAAGCGTTATTCAGGAAATCTGTTTGTTTTCTTTCACATCTATAGTCAAGACAAGACAATAATGTCATTTGGACTGACAGCACATTGAAGGATTAGATTTCTGATAAATGTAAGATCCTTATAAGGATATAGATATAGTTCAGGAAGAGTGCAATATGTGAATGTGGGTTAGTCCGTCCTTCAAGCCTACTCAGTCAATAAAAAGGTATATTAGTCACACACGCAATCCATATCAGTGTTTTTTTTAAATATGAATGAACAATTGGAAATCAGCCAACAGTAACTAAAAAATATAGGTAATAAAGAATAGATGCAACTTTAACCAATAAATCATGTCTTGCTTTTTCAAAAGGAAATGTTATGTCTTATAAATAATGCATTTGTGTCGTCTCCACGTTCTTCTCGTCACTTTCTAGATTCAACTAAATACATGAGGACACGAAGGCACAACTTTTGGGAGCATTGGGACATTCTTTCTGTCTAAGAATCTTTTTTAATTGATTTGGTTCTTTCTTTTGTTGTGAAGCAAAAAACAAAGACTGAGTCCAGTGAACTTTATCTTCGACCATGTGGTCCTTGAAGTGAAGTCTGGGAGTGCAATAGGGCTTAACAGAGAGAACAGACAGCTAAGACAGACTATATAGATGTCTACCTTTTGGGATCCAGGTAGCCACGTTCTCCACTAAAATCGATGCTTTTTTCTTCCCAACTGTTTTTGCAATTTTTCCCTCTGCAACAATTTCTCTGTTCATTGTTTGTCAGTCTCTCTTTTTCTTGCTCTCTATGTCTGTCCCCCTGTCTCTGTCTTTTTCCACCCAAACTCACAATGTTATAAGTTCCTCTCTTTATCTAAACATAATACAATTTGTTGCGAAGTAATACAAAATAGACCATTTTATGTCTATGTGTGTTGTTTTCCGGTAGGTATTCGGAACCGACTCCATTCTAGCTAAAGACTTTCTTCATTTTCACCGATCTCCTCTCCAGTGGTGCTTCTTTGTCCTGGTCACCACACGCTCTAGTAGCACCTGCTGTTGATTGTGTGTCCGTCTGTGAGAGGGTGTTTGTGTTTGTGCGTGTGAATGTGGGAGATCACGGGCAAATGCTGATAAGTGTTATGTTCTTCTCACAAAAGGTTGAAAGAATAAAACAGAGCATAAGAGTTGAGGAGAAATTAGAAAGAAGAGAAGAAGTTGCAGTGAGTGGGTTGCTTTCACAAAAGAAATGTTTGAGAGGGATTTAAAGAGGAAAAAGCCACAGTGACTGTGAGGAACATCAAGGTTTTTATCTCAGTCACAAGGCCAGGTAATACAATCATGGTTGCATACATAATGGTTAAATACAAGGATGCAATCTAACTATAAAGCTTTTAACTCTGCCTCTGGTGGGTATTATGGCAACACTACTTATGAGTGAGCTGGAGAGTAACTTTTCTGAATCAGTGCGAAAGGGAGTGAAACCAGGACAGAGAGCAACAGAGGGAGAGGGAATGTTCTTAAAAAGTGTGATGAAAAGATGTGAAATGTGAAGGAAAAAAAGGGGAAGTGATGGGCGGAGGGCATTTTACTCACTGTAGGGTGAAGGAGAGTAAGTGGAACGACAAGGTGACGTGATACATTATTCATAATTGCACACACACACACACACACACATACACACACATGCATGAACAAACACACAGCATGGTCCTCCTTCAATCAGAGGATCGGCGGTTCGATCCCCGGCTCCGCTAGCCCATGTCGATGTGTCCGTGGGCCAGACGCTTAACCCCAAATTGCTCCCGTACACTGAAAAAAATGTGATGTTGGAATTACTCCATTTTTTTTAGGTAAGTGATTGCACGAAATAAAATCATCTAAATCCAGACATATTTTTTTAATTGATTGTACTAATTATTTTCAACTAATTTCAGCCTAATTATATTTATATTTTCTGTTCAACGATTTTGATTAGAGTTAACTCAATTATATTAAGAAATTCCAAATAAACCCATTGGGGTTCAGTTTACTAGAATGGATTAATATAAACTTTTATTAATCCCCAAGGGGAAATTAGTTCTCTGCATTTAACCCATCCTTAGTTATTAAGGGGCAGTGAGCTGCAGTGATGCGCCCGGGATGCAACTGGGGGTTCAGTGCCTTGCTCAAGGACACTTCGACTTGCAACTAATGGGGATCGAACCCACAACCTTGCGGTTAAAGGACGGCCCTCTTACCCCACTGAGGTACAGCCACCCCGATTAAGTAACTTTAATAATTGTTGTTGTTTATATGCAAATCAATTTAATGTTTACATTTGTACATACTAAAATTAAGTTTAATTAAACATATACACTGCTTTTAAAGTCCAACAGCATTGCTATCATTGCCAAATGTATTGTAATATCTACAAAGTAACACCAAATGTTTAGTATGCCAGCATTAAAATAAATAATGCTGGCATACTAAACATTTGCTGTTGGACTTTAAAAGCAGTGTATATGTTTAATTAAACTTAATTTTAGTATGTACAAATGTAAACATTAAATTGATTTGCATATAAACAACAAAAATTATTAAAGTTACTTAATCGGGGCGGCTGTAGCTCAGTGGGGTAAGAGGGCTGACCTGCAACCGCAAGGTTGTGGGTTCGATCCCCATTAGTTGCAAGTCGAAGTGTCCTTGAGCAAGGCACTGAACCAGTTGCATCCCGGGCGCAGCACTGCAGCTCACTGCCCCTTAATAACTAAGGATGGGTTAAATGCAGAGAACTAATTTCCCCTTGGGGATTAATAAAAGTTTATATTAATCCATTCTAGTAAACTGAACCCCAATGGGTTTAGTTGGAATTTCTTAATATAATTGAGTTAACTCTAATCAAAATCGTTGAGCAGAAAATATAAATATAATTAGGCTGAAATTAGTTGAAAATAATTAGTACAATCAACTTAAAAAATATGTCTGGATTTAGATGATTTTATTTCGTGCAATCACTTACCTAAAAAAAATTGAGTAATTCCAACATCACATTTTTTTCAGTGTAGCTGTGCCTCCGGTGTGTGAATGTTGGTGATGGGCTGGTGGCATCGTGCACGGTAGCTCCTCCCATCAGTGTATGAATGGGTGTGAATGGCTGAATGATGTCATGTAGTGGTAAAGTGCTTTAAATGGTGGGTAGACTAGAAAAGCGATATAAAAGTACGGGTCCATTTACACACACACACACACACACCACACACAGCATTCTGCATATAACAAAGAAAGTATCTCCCAGTGAAAGCTCAACAGGGCTTCAAGCGTTCTTGATCATTCCTTCACATTATCGCACTCCTTCAAGACAGCGTTTTGCTTTCCTGTGTTCGTTCTCGCGGAATCAATTATTACTGCCATATGAAATTTGGTCCAAAGATCTCAGGGGTTTGGGAGAAGGCCCTGGGCATTCCCGACTCTGAACAAAACATAACTTTGAACAGTAAAAAAAGAAATTAGACGGTGTAGTTGTTCCAAGCCCGCCCTGTGGAACCACATGTATGCACTGGCTAAAGATTGATTCTCCTCTCCGGTGTCTCCTCTGCTCATCAGCATGACTCTCTCACGAAAGAAATACAGTGAAACCTCTTTCAGTGATTATGTCTGTCTGGGTCTAATTGATCACTATAATTAATGATTACTGTAAACATGTCATTGTTTTATTCTATAGTTCTCTTCCAGATTACCATCCATCAACATGTGTACATTTATTACATGAATACAAAGAAATAAATCAGACAGCTGGTATTCTTGTAATGGAAAACGACCGCCCGTTATAATTGTTGCAGGTTTGAATTTCATATCATAATATATTTTATATAACCATGGTGTGCTTATGCTGACCCCTATTTTCCATCTCGTCAAACTCATTATCGTTAAACTTCCCGAGATGTCGCATGATTCATCGTGCTGCAGACTTGCTCCTACCTGCGCTGGAATAAATACTCAGAAGCTTGAAGATTGTTTGTTGGATCTCATTATTTTAAACGTCTCATCCAAAGCTTGTGAATACACTTTGAGACGCAGACCTTCAAGGGCTACCAAACAGTAACAGTGAAAAGTAACTGCAGCATGTCCTCTCAAATGCAATAACATCTCACAAATGCAATAACATAGACCACTATAGGATTATCTGATGCAACCAAATATCGTCTATGGATGTTTTTCATTTCGAGAAAATGTCTTCTTATTCCCATCATGAATTCAATGTGTCCGCAGCACCGTGAGGAGAAATAACATGGGAGTAAAGTGAAAACAAATGTAATTACTGTCGTCTACATTTTTTCCCCACAACATTATCATGTATTAAAGGACCTAAAATGAACACTGTAAACATACTACTTTATTATTATAAGCACATTATTGTACACTATTTGTATATAAAGGCTTCTTTCTGAAGCGTTTGGATCCTTTTAAGCGGATGATCACTGTAACCATGATCACTATTAATGGTTTCCAATGTGTGGCCCATGCTTCTTTTTTAAAGTAAATTAGTAGAATAGAGTAAGGGTGTTTTTTGTGTGAGATTCATACCATTTTTACCTTGATATAAGATAAAGGGTACAAAATTATAGATTTTTTTTGACACTGTAGCCTACTTAGATATTAGTGGGTCACTTTTTCAAGGTTGTCAAGAGGGGCTCTCCTTTGTTGAGGGGGAGACCAACTTTTGCATGCAATAGAAAAACAACCTGTTTATTTGTACCTTCATGAGTATACTATATGACTTGAAAATGAATACCAAAGGCCAGAGTTGTTACCTGAAAACACAAATGGATGCTTTAATCACAGACCTACAGAAAAAGAGGACTGATTCATGCTCCGAAATCTGCACAGTCGTGCAGATTGCAATCTCGCCCAACTTTGACGAATTTCAATGCACATGCTGGCTGATTCTCCAGAGAAGATTACAAATGCTTGACAGAGCTTAAAAAGTCTTCGCTGATTCAAGTTAAAGTGACTCAGCTCTTCTACTTCTTTTCCAGTTCCTGTGGCAAGTCAAATTGTAGCCAGCTGAGATTCTTAGTGCCCCTCTTACAGTCGTGCCACCAGAGACAGTACAGTACGGGCTCTGGCTGTGTGTACCTGCCTTCACATAAATGACTTCAGTCTCTCCATCACTTGCCGGAACAGGAGAGGTTTATGTTGCTGTTGGATAGAACTATATATGTGTATCATGCTCTGGTATACCTACCTTTCAGATACATGTAATGTGTGCATCCTCAGGTGAATTCAGAGGTGAAAGAAATAATTTGCACTCAGTATAATTAATGTTTCTGTAAAACAATAAGCAACACATTTTTGTTTCCATGGGCTGAATTCATTAAATAATGTTAAATGCATAATAAACTGTACTAAATGTACACCAATCCGGGACTTTTATTTCCCTAGATAGTATAGCTGGAGACAAAAAAAGTTTTTACGTGATGGCCGCTGTGTTGCGAGCTCCCGGATTTTGTAGCAGAACTTACCGGACGCCCCCGCCAGGAACAGTAGCAGCGAACTGAGACGCCGAGCCAATCGACCCCACTACCCACCACCTGAGTACCTAATGCTCATGTGTGACGACCATTCTGGCTATGAGCCAACACAAGTCAGTCACCAGAATGTGCTGTGTACATTCCGGCAACACTGGATACAAAGCCTCCCTCGCCCACCGTTCGCAAATCGGACCCCGCCATCCCCATACTCCCGCCTACAGGCTGAAGGAAGTGCAACGCTGGTCGGACCAATCGGAGTTCATGCTGGGGACTGTTTTGAACGTGGACTAATGGCGATGTTCGCGCTGCACTCCGCGACGCTGCTTTGACCGGGAATATATGGGCGGAAAACAAAAATACAAGAGCCCCTCCGTAACCAGAAGACTCAAGCGGGGAGAACCAGCGGTGAAGAAACTCCACCTCCTCCCAGGCGAAAGCAACACATTCTTTGCTCGGTTCGGGTGGACTCTAGCCGCCCGCCGAACGCGCCCGGAGACCTGTCCCCAAACACCCCAAGGTAACCTGCCTGAATGACTGGGAGCCCCAGCCTCACACCCTCGATTGTCAGTAAATGCGAGAGGGGTTGGTCAAGGACTTTTTTGTTTTGCCTGCCCACCACCACCGGACCCATGGCAATATGCATATAAAACAGATCCACCGACGACGCAATTGCCATGGCACACTTCACCCCCTTTGATACTGGACTTCCTGTCGGGCGCCGCCAGTGGTCAACACGGGAGCCCTCAGGGATGCGTGTTGAGCCCTCCCTCTCTACCTTGACTGCCACGGCCTGCAGCTCAGCGTATCATCAATCACCGTCTGGTACGGGAACTGCACGCCCCTGTGGTGAGGGCACTACAGAGGGTGGTGGTGTCGTCACAGTACCATCGCGGGAGGTGAGCCTCCATCCTGGACACATATACACCCAGTGGCCAGGGGGCCAACGGATGCTGAAGACAAACACCCCACCTGCCACAAACTGTTCACCACCGTCAGGCAGGGCAGGCAGCAGTATCAGTATCAAGTGCCGCACAAACACAGGGAGAGCTTTCAGTCATTGTCGGGTGTTTTTGCACATAGATTTCACGAAACCGATTAAAAATAACAAACCCTTTTGGACAAAACAATACACCATGCATAACAGTAAAACAGAAGAGACTCTTACACGGATCGGAAATTAAACAAATGCACATAATACAAGTAAATAACAATTAAACAGTCTCATAATGCATGTTGCTGTTCTGTATGGTTCACGAGTAAAACAAAGGGTGAGATTGGGCTCAATAGCTCAATCTACTCTACCCGAAAAACCATCAGATAAAAAATGCTTTGATTGCCCCTGATACCTATCTTTGAGATATGATCCCTTATAGTTACATTTGCAAAATAAGAAAATATTTTAGGCCTCCATTTTTATTATTCATCGGCTATATTTCACACAATACAATCGATATAAATCCATAAATGATTATGACAGTGACGGTTTAACTGGGTTAAATAATCTGATCCTGGATGAGCTAAATTAATTGCTTTCTTGTTTACATTCACCTTCACCTCCAGATACGCTGTTGTGTCGGCACAGTGTTGGATGCTGCATTTATCACGATTGTAACTTATACATTCAAAAGTCCCTATATGGGGTATTCTCTAGATCCGTCAAATACACCTCTAACACAGCATATGAATTGAATTGTGTGGATTTCTTAGCAGAGTAATGTATGTTTAAAACATGTTTTGGTGCTGAATGAAGTGCAGCAACTCCAGACAAAGCAGCAACTTGTTTCCCAGTTACAGAAAGGGACAGTTCAGTCAGAGCATTTCCTGAAGCATTAGTCAAATATGCTAATGATTGTCTGTATGATGTAAAGCATGATGATAAGTGCTCAGCCGGTTCCTCTACAAGAGACATTTTCTAAAGTTTTGGGGAATTCCTGATTATATCACATTTAGCAGACACAGTATTTTTACAGCAATCGTTTGTGACTTCCGAATGTAATCTAAATTTCTTCCTGAAGTAAACCTGCCCTCTATACTGTATGCCTGCCATACTGTCATTACCATATAAAAAAAGTATATTGAGCTACACAGATTAAAACCACAATAAAAAAAGCTGGTTTTGAATGAGAGAATATAATGACATGGGCATTTTACACAACAGGGAAGAAAATCAAGGTAAACTGTTTGTATGAGAGTGAGGGGCTGCCATTGTGTACAATTGTGTAATTGAGCAGTTGTAGTACCTCAGATGTTTAACATATATGTTTTGGGTGTTGTAGTAATGTTCCAACCATTGCATCTTCCTCAAGAGAACGATACAGTAGTTTCTGGAAAAATGAAGTGCACTTCAAAACTATTCTCATGTCCAGTGTAGCATTTTCTCATTGTGTCATCACACCTGTGTTGAACTGATGAGCCATTCTGGATCAAAGCATCAGATAAGTCTATATAGTCAGACTCATTCTAAAGGGCCAGCACCCTGACAGTCGTTCATATAGATACTACAGATCCAATAGGTCGAGATTTGATCAATGTTTTCACGAACAAAAACTGTGCCAGGAAAAGTTTCTCAAAACATTGTTTTCTGAAAGACTCACACCACATCTTCACAGAAGGCGTAGCTTAAGAAGCCTTTCGGCAGAGCAGCAGCAGCCTCAGTCCTCCGTCTGTGTCGACACAGGAAGCGTTCAGGCAATGTATTGAGTGTAGGTCAATACAGAAGAAAATAGACTTTAAGCACAACAATTTGCTTTGGGTGGCGTTAACGAGTCTGTGCAAAACCTGAGAAGCACAGCTGAACCGCTTCCTGTTGAGACCGTAACACAAGCACGTCTGTGCTCCATCTGTGTCTACACAGGATGTGACACAGTTTTAATTGTAGGTCACCGGTATGTTGCATGCAGTGTGCTTTGCATCTCTGAATAGACAGCTGGACTGAACTTAAGGACTGGACTTAAGCACACAAAGAATGGTCAGCGGATCACCAAAGCCCGTAAGATGCATCCTGTGCCATGAGCGTCTGCACACACTGGCAATCCATTTCATAAATGACAAGATACTTCAGTCTGCATGCCGCTAACAAGGCTAACATATAAGCCACATTGATCTCAGGTAATACAGGTTATCACTTTGGTCCATGCATGTCATCACGCTCGTATATACAACCTAATTTACAAAATATGTTCTTACCTTATTCTATCGATAGATTATGCTTCATTTACTTCTTATCGTCTACATATAACCTCAGCAGCTATAAACCCAACTCAGTGTACTGAACATTTGTATATGCTGTAGGCCTACATTCAGGTTTATTATAAGTTAGATAAACATCCATTAATATGGAAGTCACTGACCCATATGAAAACCATATAATGTAAAAGTTAAATATCATTGCACATACTGTGCTAACCTATACAATCCCATTCCTTTACCCCCTAGGGGGTCTGGGGACTGTATTGCTATAATAAACAAGCAAATATATATATAATATAATAATGATGCACATCAAATTAAACAAAAGAAAATAGCTCGGGGCAGATTCCAGATGAAAACCCTTTTGTATTGTTGCATGAATTATGTCCACATCCACCTGTCTTCAGCGGAGAGTCGAAGGATTAACGTGCTGAAGCTCACATGCACAATCAAGCCTCGACACAATAAAGCCATGCAGAGGTAAATAACACACAAACACACACACACACACACACATACACACTCCACATGAGGATGGTTTCGCGAGATCACCCATTACCACCCTTTGAAATGTGCGAGTCGCTCATGTTTTTGGATCCCATTCAGGGCGAGTGTGTGGCCTGTCTGTCCATTAGCTGACCCACTCTGCTGACTAAACACAACACTTCCAGTGCTCTTGTCCTCTGTTCCGCTTCATCTGGCCTGCACTGGTTGCGTGTGTTTCTGTGTCTCTGCGTTTGCTTTTTTGTCGACACATATTGAGAACAGGTGTAAATGTAATTGCCAGTGTTTGTTTGAGCAATTCATAAGCACCCAAAGAGAAGAGGAGCAGGGCAGAGGACTAAACTATTTGCCATTCAACTTTACTATTTGCTTTCTCTAATATATTGGATGAGTACAGACTTCATTATTTTCATATGGCCAAATGAATAAAACATTTGTAGTTTGTTTGTGCATGTGTGGTCTCATCCAAGTCTAAGTCATTTAATGGATGCTTTTATCCAAAGTATCTTGCAGTGTGGCCAATCAAACAGTGCACTTACACTTATTAATTGCAAATTGACTTCAACTATATTGAACTGAAGCCCAATTAATGTGGTAGCTATCAGGTTTTATAGGGCAAACATGTCATTCACTCTCTTTCAAAGTAGCTAATGTTCTTACATTCTCTTGATGAAGTCTAAAGTGTGTGGACAGACTCGATAAATCACACACAAAACAAACAAACCTCACATTTAAACAATAAATGAATTCAACAAATAAGCTACTAACCAACAAACTGGACTAGGAAAGTCGATTTATGTATGTATTTAGTATAATTTTCCTTTGGCGAGTTGAATAAGTGTAAATATACAAATAAAATAAAATCAATGAAAAAGACAATGACAGTCCAAGCATACCAATATCATAGATTTAAACAGCTGATGGGATGAGCATCATGTGCGGGAGGGAACTATTCTTAAAATAAAGTGAATAACCATCAAACCATCTGCTGGTCAGTGCTGTCCAAGCACATCTGACTGACGATGTCATTATCCAGCAGGGGATGTTAAAGACTTGACTACACACCCTGATGTACAGGACGACACTAGCTTCACATCCAGCCAAAGAATCGGACCTCACACTGAGCTTTTAGGGCAGCACTTTGCACCGTGTCCTTCAAAGAAACCCAAAGAGCGTTCACCTCTCCTCTGCTCTCACAGTCAATCGATAGCACACTTTTCTGCCTCCTTAGTAAAAAGCAAAGAAGATGTTGGCTGCACTTCGTAAGGTGTGTGTGTGTGTGTGTGTGTGTGTGTGTAAGTAAATGTGACATATTTGTGTCTATTTCTCAAAAGACAAGGAACAACCCTGTCATGGGAATTTTATATTCATACTTGTATTTTATCTTTCTATTTACGCAAACTGGTTTACAAATCTCTATGTGCATCTAGTCTTATCCTGCAGTGGGGGGCTGGGTGGTTTATTCAGCAAATGGCATACCACCCCCTGTACTTGGTGTCAAGTAATCAATCACTTGTGTGGATAGGTCATACATTATGGGCAGGGCATCGACCCCTGAATGGTTTGATTCCCACACTGACCCAGTCAGTGGTTCGTATCACAACCTGAAACCATATGTTCCTTTGTAAGCCCCACCGTTCATCTCTTTCAAGCACATGCACCGAAACATTCACTAACTCTTTCATACTAAGACGTGCGCATATAAATCAGAATGCGTACATATTATATCTTCTCCTTAAGATGCTGACATACAGGAAAGAGCATGTTAGGGTGTTGGCTGGGTCGATAAATCTATAAAACAGATGTGATGTTTGCTGTCGGCCTGCCTCTCTATGTGTGTGCGTGCGTGTGTGTGTGTGTGTTTATGTGTGTGTGTGTGCGTGCTTCACTCTGCCATGTTTACATCACTGTCTGTCCCAGACACAGATTAAAGAGCTGAAACTGATCTGTGATCAGCCATGCTGTAATCGCCTCCATTGGGCCACCATCATTTCATCTCTAGACAACTGGCAGACGGGATGAGCATTTATAAAGTAACGATATTAAAACAAATTCCCAAATATTTATTTTTGGAATTTCAATTTGGAAATGTGAAGCACACAGTGAATGTCAGTGTTCTACACTCATTAACCAGCAGTTTAATGAGGAATTAATGAATCTCCAAATTAATCAACTGAGCTGCTAAAGGATTGACCTCACGCAATATAAAGCTGTTCTGCTGTCTTTAATATTGTCTTTGTGGCACTTTTAGCGGATTTAATTTAAGCTCATTCTTAATAAACTCACTCAGCATTTATTAATTAGTAATTTAACCTCTTAGCACAAAGGTCAGAATGAACCAGAACTATTGCTGGAAAGCCTATTAACATACTGTACTGTCTGTGGGAGGAGGGGTGGTGGAAGAAAAGACACACGTTCCATTACAGAAACATTTCCCAGTAACCAAAATCCCTTCAAGAATTCAGAAATATATTATGTTTCTCATAAGAAGGATCTGATTTGTGCTTTAGTTTAAAGCCCACAGTTTCTACCCAAAAAGAATCCAAGCAGCTGACGCACATTTCCTTGAGCCAGTAGTAGAGTTGGCAGTAATGAAAACCACCGACTAATCAAATGCAACCTATAAAAATATCTCATTTTATGGGACTGCTCTTTTCGAAATAGAACTGGTTGATTGATAAAGATCAACGGGAACAAGTGAGGAATGTGGAGAGCTCCGTTTCTGAGAGTATCTGTATAAGAGGTCTGTGGGCTGACACCCCTGAAACCACAAACCTCCAACATATTTCTGATTCCTCTACATATGAACCCACCATGATGACTTGGAGAAGCAGCCTGCTGTTCTCACTGTGCCATTTCAAAAGCTGATGGGTTATAACTGTTATTGATTTCTTGCAATGGTATTTCACTCTTTCAAGTAAATAGTTAAAGACATACAATAAAGCTCAAGATGACAGCGAAGGCATTCTAGGCAGGACTGAAGCCACTTTGTATAAAATAAAAAAAGGAGGAACAAAACACGAATGTGGTGTGTCTGTTAGTTTATCCAAATGCTGCAAAACTGAAATGAGAGGAGCGGTGGAAGCGAGGCTGGCTGCTTTTGTCATGTAAATACTTTGTTGTCTCAATGTTGTTCAGACCCGGTAATCTAGACAGTTTGAGATAGAGGTGAATTCTACATTAAGAGGAGATGGGTACAGAGAACAAGATAAGGAGAGACAAATTGGTTCAGGTAGTCGGATGACTAAGATGTATGTGGGGAAGTAACAGGACAAGACACAGAAATATGGGGGCATTTAACAGAAAGAAGAATGAAGTGGATAAGAGAAAGGACAGGATCCTTTCTAGAAGTTGACAAAGTCTAGGGCTAAACCCTGACCGTCTGGGGCAGGGGGCTGAGGTCAGTCTCTGAGTATGTATGTATGTGTGTGTGTGTGTGTGTGTGTGTGTGTGTGTGTGTGTGTGTGTGTGTGTGTGTGTGTGTGTGTGTGCGCTTTCACCCCTGGATTGTATGACTACCGCAAACACTACATTAAATTTTAAATGTAATATTACAAATTAGGACAATTGCTCTGGACAGAATGGACATATGCAGGGCATCTGAGAATATTTAAATGTATAGTATCAGTGTCATTGAAAGTCTTTTTATAATCTTTTTTTAACTGCGCTAATATTTCGCCCTTTGTGTTGTAAAAATATCATGAACAAGCTGCCTGATGACATTCAGCCATCCAGGGAATAGCCGGAGTTTCCACCATGTTTTCTTCGAATTATGTGACCAACAATTATCCTTTAATTTACGTAATCTGTGCCAGCATGACAACACCATGCTTTACCTTACATTGTTCCCACGACATGTTTTTATATTCATAAATAACATAATTTATCCTCAAAACATTTTCCCCATTATCTTGATGCATAATATATGAAACAAAAGGCCTCCCAAGCCCATTGAAAAATAGATATATTGAACTGTTATCCTAATTGTCAGAAACTATCTGGACACTAAAAGCAGGACTTCTGCTGTGTGAGTGTTAATATAAATCTGAATGATTAACTGTTCAAGTTCCTGCAAATCCAGAATAACATCACATAGCAGACAGAATATGTGTCTGATAAGAAATATTATGTCTGCTTTTCAAGTTTAGGCACTGCGCCTCACACAAACGCAACACACACACACACTTGTTATCATGTGAATACAATGAGAGAGGGGGGCGAGGCCACTGGAGGACCCCGTCCCGTGAGGATTGGTGGGAAGATGGAGCCGGTCCGAGGTCACGAGGACGTCACGAAAATGTGGGTGCTTAGAGGGCCGTACTTGGCTTGGGGGGAGAGTCGTTTTGGGAGGGAGGACTCCTGCTGTGATTGCAATCACATGCGTGCTTGTATTTTACGTGTGATCAGTGAATACATTCTGCTGTTGAAAGGGGAGAGAACGAGAGAAGGTCATTGGTTGAATTATTCTGTTAGCTCTACCAGGCATCACATTTTGATGCACGCTAACAGTGAGTCTGACAGCCAAGCCGAAGCAGCATCAGATGAACTGACTGAGGAAATTAACCAGCCCACTCCCTCAGTCTCTCTACATCCACACACAGGCAGAGACAAGGGTTGGTGTGGTCGGGAATTCCTTGATTTATATTAATTGTAATTCTAAACTAAGACGGATGGCGAACAAGAGAGTGAGAAACAGACAAAGAAAGCCACAGTGAAGGAGAAATATAGAGGAAGGCAGAGAGAGGAAAGGTGAACGAAAGGTATAAAGAGGAAGCAGTGACCCCTGTCTGACTAATCTTAGTGTACACTGTAGCAGCTCCTTCAACCTGAGCTAATGGACCACATCCACATCTCGCCTCAGTAAAACTTCTTCTTTCTTTTTTAGCACACAGCTGTCCACACCAGGATATACCTAGGTTTTGCTATACACTCACATTTAATTCACATTGACAGTAAAAGGATAGAGGTTTGTGGTCACCTGAAGCAACTCTTGCCACACACACACACACACACATGTTAAGGCCACGGCAGGTGTTTTGCAGTACAGATTGTGTACAACCTGCATATGTAGTGTACATATAAGCAGAGGCACACAAGCAAAATTACAAAGGATATCCGAGACATAGCTTCACTATACTGAAATAGAGATACACACACAGAAATACACAGGTTTTCCAAACGACTGGCTGGCTACTGTACGTTACCATTCAGCCTCTGTGATTCTCCTCTGAGTCTAAAGAGAAAAAGGAGTGCTTCTTCAATGGAACTAGCCCAAAGATTAATTCACTTAATCTTGGGCTGTAAATGGGGTATTCAAGCTTAAAAAACAAATTGAATGCAAAGGCTGAGAGTAATAACAACATTTGTCTTAGCTGCAGCACAATGCCCTTTTCCACCACACTCTTCCACATGAGCTGGCGGCTAGATTTCTAACATCCCTTATGACAGAAAGAGACTTGTGCACATGTGCCTGCATGCACGGTCTGAAAATCACACCAGCTCTCTTTCTCACACACATACAGGACTGTCTCAGAAAATTAGAATATTGTGATAAAGTTCTTTATTTTCTGTAATACAACGAAAACAAAATGTCATGTATTCTGATTTATTTACAATTTTAATATTGTTGATTATAGCACAGCTTAAGAAAACTCTAAAAAATCCGATATTCTAATATTTAGAGATAGATATTTGAGTTTTCTGTTGTAAAAAACCAATCAGCAAAATCAGAATAAAAGGCTTGCAATATTTCCAGTTGATTGTATTAATCCAGAGAATGACATTTTGTTTTTGTTTTATTATACAGAGATGTGTAATATTCTGCCAACGGTATGTATGTATCCATGTATAGAATGGTTGAATGATGGAGAAGGAAAGCCTTGGTGAGAATCAATATCAATGAGTTGAGAGTCTCTCTAGGTACGTTTGTGTGTGCAAGTGAGACAGCTGGACAGATGTTGTGCTGCAGTTTTTAATATGTAATCCTCAGATTCATCATATCACCCATCAGACATGTGCAGATCAAAGGGTTAATGTTACAGAATATAGGTTAAACTCAAAGTGGGAGGCACGCAAAAACAACAGTTAAATTATCCACTGACAGTACGCCCTACGCAACCCTTTATAATTCAAGGATCACGGCTTTATATTGCTTGAGCACTGGTAAACGCCTGGCTAATGACTTAGAAATGAATGCTGATGATTTGTACATGAGCTATTACTAATTAGTTAATGTAATGGTCTCAAAGTCCCATTAAATCACTGTACTCAGTATGTAATATACTCTCTGACTAAATAGTGTAATGCGTTCATGTCATGTGGCAAATTTATATTTAATATCACACTCATGTCAAAGGAAAATGTGTTTTTTTCTCAATGACTAAACCTTTGACCTAATTTGAAGATGGCTGTTTACACAGACCAGTGGGCATACTGACGAGAAGAGGTACGAAGTGTCATTAGGACACAGTTACTTCTCTGTCGTTGTGATTATCAGTATCATCAACATTTTTAACGACCCCTGTACTTGTGATGCCCTTTTGTCCGGCATCATGGGCCACTCTTGCATTCCAAATCAGGGACCACATCAGCCATGCTACATGAGCTCAGAAATAAAAATATTACAAAATAATTTTATGTTTTCTAAGCGCATGCATTATTTACCAATAGGATGTTAGCTGGAGAACAATCAGCTTGGATTTGAAGCAAGAACTGAGCACAAACTGACCACTAGGGAGTTTACTGTCAAGTCAAGTTGTGTCTCGTCATCCATCAAACCAGGGCCCTATTTCTCGTACGTGGCTGAACAAAGTCGATCAAATGTCCTATTATCCCACTTAAATTAAGGCTATCTCGGTTTCTCAAAGGCTGATCCACCCTCAAACTGTCTCGCTAATTTGAACCAGACGTCAGTCAGCAGAATGATTGGGCGAGCCCGTCTTTTTTTTCTTTTTTTTCTTGGAAAACAGAGCTTTATTTCCAGGGCAGGAACACGGGAAAAAAAAAGACGATCCAACACCAGACAAACAGAAGGACACAGATTAAATACACAGGGGAACGAGACACAGGTGGAGACACAGGTGGAAACAATCAGGGCGTGGCTGGAAACAATCAGGAAAGAAACAGACAAGCACTGTCCAACACTTCACAACAATGTACAACAATGTACAACACTGTACAAACACTGTACCTCAATGCACAACACTCTACAACACTCTACAACAATGTACAACACTGTACAACACTGTACCTCAATGTACAACACTGTCATCAAAATGATCATAAAAACTCTTTCAATAGTCCGATGATGGAGCATGTTGAACTCAAATGACTCAGTGGATTTCTAAATATACACTACCGTTCAAAAGTTTGGGATCACCCAGACAATTTCGTGTTTTCCATGAAAACTCACACTTTTATTTATCAAATGAGTTGCAAAATGTATAGAAAATATAGTCAAGACATTGACAAGGTTAGAAATAATGATTTGTATTTGAAGTATTAATTTTTTTCTTCAAACTTTGCTTTCGTCAAAGAATGCTCCTTTTGCAGCAATTACAGCATTGCAGACCTTTGGCATTCTAGCTGTTAATTTGTTGATGTAATCTGTTGAAATGTCACCCCACGCTTCCTGAAGCACCTGCCACAAGTTGGATTGGCTTGATGGGCACTTCTTGCGGACCATACGGTCAAGCTGCTCCCACAACAGCTCAATGGGGTTGAGATCTGGTGACTGTGCTGGCCACTCCATTACAGACAGCATACCAGCTGCCTGCTTCTTCCCTAAATAGTTCTTGCACAATGTGGAGGTGTGCTTTGGGTCATTGTTCTGTTGGAGGAGGAAATTGGCTCCAATCAAGCGCTTCCCACAGGGTATGGCATGGCGTTGCAAAATGGAGTGAAAGCCTTCCTTATTTAAAATCCCTTTTACCTGGTACAAATCTCCCACTTTACCAGCACCAAAGCAGCCCCAGACCATCACATTACCTCCACCATGCTTGACAGATGGTGTCAGGCACTCTTCCAGCATCTTTTCACCTGTTCTGCGTCTCACAAATGTTCTTCTGTGTGATCCAAACACCTCAAACTTGGATTCATCTGTCCATAACACCTTTTCCAATCTTCCTCTGTCCAATGCCTGTGTTCTTTTGCCCATACCAATCTTTTCTTTTCATTGGCCAGTCTCAGATATGGCTTATTCTTTGCCACTCTGCCTAGAAGGCCAGCATCCCGGAGTCGCCTCTTCACTGTCGACGTTGACACTGGCGTTTTGCGGGTACCATTTAAAGAAGCTGCCAGTTGAGGACCCGTGAGGCGTCTATTTCTCAAACTAGAGACTCTAATGTACTTGTCTTCTTGCTGAGTTGTGCACCGGGGCCTCCCACTTCTCTTTCTGCTCTGATTAGAGCCCGTTTGTGCTGTTCTCTGAAGGGAGTAGTACACACCGCTGGAGGAAATTTTCAGTTTCTTTGCAATTTCTCGCATGGAATAGCCTTCATTTCAAAGAACAAGAATAGACTGGCGAATTTCACATGAAAGTTCTTTTTTTCTGACCATTTTGAGAGTCTTATCGAACCCACAAATGTGATGCTCCAGATAATCAACTAGCTTAAAGGAAGGCCAGTTTTATAACTTCTCTCATCAGCAAAACAGTTTTCAGCTGTGCTAACATAATTGCAAAAGGGTTTTCTAATCAGATATTAGTCTTCTAAGGCGATTAGCAAACACAATGTACCATTAGAACACTGGAGTGATAGTTGCTGGAAATGGGCCTCTATACACCTATGGAGATATTTCATTAGAAACCAGACGTTTCCACCTAGAATAGTCATTTACCACATTAACAATGTATAGAGTGTATTTCTGATTGATTTACAGTTTTTGCCTATTGCTTACACACATTTTGCTAAATTTGGCTCATTGTGTCAAAACTCTACACACAAGCAAAGAAGACACCACACTGGGAAATAAACCATTCACATCTATGTCAAATTGAAACTCTGCTATCAAAACCTAACAATCCTTTGTCAAAATGTCACTCTGATGACAAAATGATGCCCACTTGCATCATATGAATACACTTTCAGATCAGCAGCAACACACTAGTCTACTTTATATAAAAAACTGCAGTCTTTTGTTTTCAAAGTTTTTATTCAGTTCCATAGAGGGCATATTTTCACAACAACCAAAAAATGAAATACTGAATTCAAAATCATTACATTAGTATATTTTACAGTACAGTACATTTAGTTAAATCAAAAATAAAACAAACAATACACTACTATAAACACAGAAAAACACAATTGTGCGCAAGTGGGCTTATGGATCCTGCCGTCTGTTGGGGTCTGGCCACAGGATCTCATCAACATCACAAGCAATGTCTTCTCTCGCAGCATCGGGGAAATATCCCCTTGTGTGGCGAATCCATCCCTGGATTGACCTCACCTCCATGTCTCCGTAGGCCTGTTCCTTTGCATACGGGCATGTGGTTGGCGGTCATATACGCCATCTCCAAACGGAAAATAATTCCTCTATAGGATTTAGAAATGGCGAGTAAGGGGGCAAGTACAGAACTTCAAATTGATCATGGTTGGTGAACCAGTTCTGGACCAGAGCGGCCCGATGGAAACTAACATTATCCCAGACAACAACAAATCTGGGCTGCTCTGGTCCATCCTGTACAACTGCATCATGAAGTGCATCTATAAATGTGATGATGTGTTGCGCATTGTAGGGACCCCGTTTGGCATGATGGTGCAGTAGCCCTCGAAGACTCATGGCAGCACACAATGTGATGTTTCAGCTGCCCTGGATGTGCAAAATTGCCCTTTGGCCAATTATATTTGGTCCCCGTTGTCTGTTTTTGCTAAGGTTGAATCCAGCCTCGTCAATGTAAATACATTCATGCGGCTGGGAGCTCCATCCATGTCCAAGATTCTCTGTAACAACATTTTTTGTAGCTGGCTGATTGGTGTTCAGTTTTGTAAGTAAGTGTTTTCAGGTGTGTGTCTATGTCTTTTCAATTAACCAATGTGTGTTGTATTTTGAATAGAGGTGTTTTCCCAATGGTACCCTGAGATTTCATTTTTGAACTAAGTGTCTTATGTATGAAATAGTGTGTAGTGTCTAGGAGCAAGTGTGTTGCAGAAAGGAGCAAGTGTGTAACAGAATTGCAACTAAAGTGCAAAGCAGCACTTTTGTTTAAGGTATGGTTACACTTTGTTTAAGGTATAGTAACAACAACTTCAAGTTATGTTACTTTGGTTTAAGCATGTGTCTATAGTGTTCAAGCAACGGACAAAAACTGTAATGTTATCTTCATTGGAAAAAAAAAGCTTTCCTTTGAAAAATAAGGACATTTCTAAGTGATCCCAAACTTTTGAACGGTAGTGTACATATTGTAGTAAAAACTGAGCTTATGATATTTAAGGATTTGTCAGGGTTGCAGAGTTAGTCCCACGTTATATGTTCCAGGCTACGACCATCTTTGACAGAAATGTTGTTGACTGTTTTTAGTGGTTTCATTCGATTGTGTCTTGTTTTTATCAGCTGTTTTCTTTTATAATTTGTTTTACTTATTGTATTACATATTTGTAACTGACAATTTGTGTCCGTACTATAAACACACATTTAAAATGATGATGATGTGGATGATGATAATGACGTAATGATTAATTGATAATTGATATTCCCATCAACTGAACAAGCAGTTATGAAGGCTGCGTTATGATCACTTGTGTTGTAAGAAGCCAGCTATCACACAGTGAGGCGCAGCGTTACAGTCGGTGACATAGCCGCTCCATTGTATAGCTCATGCAAGGTGCGCCTGATGCAGCTAATAACAACGGTAATCTTGAACGACAAGGTGTCAGAGAAAACTCGGCTCCTGGCCATCTTTCCTCAAGCTGTTACATCTTTTCTAATAAATCCTCTTTCCTGTCCTCCTCTTCCTCCCCATATCCTGCCAGCCTCTACACTCCATCTCAGAGACCCTTGGCCGAACGAGGGGGACATATCTTGGTGGGTTTCTAATGAGAACACATTCCACCAGAATAACTTTCACATCCTGCGATTTGCGATGATCACACACACCATACCGTGCATGGTCGGGTGTGGTTTGGTGTGTGCCTCTTCATGGGGAGTGTGTGCGTGTTACGCTAATGACATTGTTAAGGGAATTATGCCACACGAGCTGTCGATGCGCATTTGTATCACTGTGGCCTTTCTCCCATGATGAAACATAGATAGCCACGCAGAAGCGTTCACTTTCAAGAGAGAAATTTAAATTCTTCAAGGGTACCGATACAGCAGTCCACGTATAAAGCAGGCAGGGAATAGACAAAAAGAAAACAGTCATGGTGCTCTGGCTCTGACTATTTGTTTGTTACTTTTAGATGTTTGCTATGCTTGTGATCTATGAAATTAAACAGAAAAGCAGCAAATGGTAATTAAACTATGTTGTGTAAATATGAGAATGTGTTAGTCATATATTAAATTTGAACATGTTTGAACACCTTTTTGAAATGAGCAACGGTGAAGACTTGTGTATTACATCATGATGTGTTCGGAAGTTGTTAAGATATCCTTGTCAAGGCAAAATCCCGTTTCATATTTAATGGAATGCTAGGAAATAAAGCAATTCAGATTAATTATATTAAGAAAATAAAGTGCTTTTTGGAAAGCAGTGGATGATAGGTCAAGCATTCGTGTCTCAAAAGCATTGTCATGAATTCATGGTTAAGGGATAAAATATTCATACTTTGATAGGGCATGAACAGTTTGAGAGTAGTTTAAGAGAATGAAAGAGGAGCACGGTGCCTGTGTATCCGTTTGGCTGTGATCCATGTCAGTAGGGTTGCAGCTGTTTGGAGAGTTTCCATGAGGATGCACAAACAGATGCACTACTCCCTTTAAAAGTGGCAGCCTAAGCGGGCAATAAGTAATCAGGGCGGATAGTCCGGTGCAGCCACGTCTCAGTGAAACACAAGAGGCTGCTCACGGAAGATCCTCTCGGACGTACCAGCGCGCCGAGCTCATCCGTCTTATTCGCCAAAGACCTCACGTTCCCGTTATGATCGACGGTACCGAGGGTTTGTATCTCCTCGTTTTAGCCTCCGCTGACACCCGATCTGCAACCAAAGAGCCCTTCTCCGTAGCTCCAGCGGGATCACAGGTCTGTCTCCAGGCAGAAGCTTCGGCCTGCACAGCGCGATCAGCTGAGCACGCGAGTAGACGACGGGCACCGTCATTGTTTTGCTGTAGCTCTCCGATACACACGACAAAGTGAACAAAAGCCACAGTAGAATTATCGAAAAAAGTAGTTATGGTCCAGTGTCCGACCGTAACTAAGACAAACGTGAAAGAAAAGACAAACACAATGTACCATTAGAACACTGGAGTGATAGTTGCTGGAAATGGGCCTCTATACACCTATGGAGATATTTCATTAGAAACCAGACGTTTCCACCTAGAATAGTCATTTACCACATTAACAATGTATAGAGTGTATTTCTGATTGATTTACAGTTTTTGCCTATTGCTTACACACATTTTGCTAAATTTGGCTCATTGTGTCAAAACTCTACACACAAGCAAAGAAGACACCACACTGGGAAATAAACCATTCACATCTATGTCAAATTGAAACTCTGCTATCAAAACCTAACAATCCTTTGTCAAAATGTCACTCTGATGACAAAATGATGCCCACTTGCATCATATGAATACACTTTCAGATCAGCAGCAACACACTAGTCTACTTTATATAAAAACTGCAGTCTTTTGTTTTCAAAGTTTTTATTCAGTTCCATAGAGGGCATATTTTCACAACAACCAAAAAAATGAAATACTGAATTCAAAATCATTACATTAGTATATTTTACAGTACAGTACATTTAGTTAAATCAAAAATAAAACAAACAATACACTACTATAAACACAGAAAAACACAATTGTGCGCAAGTGGGCTTATGGATCCTGCCGTCTGTTGGGGTCTGGCCACAGGATCTCATCAACATCACAAGCAATGTCTTCTCTCGCTCAGCATCGGGGGAAATATCCCCTTGTGTGGCGAATCCATCCCTGGATTGACCTCACCTCCATGTCTCCGTAGGCCTGTTCCTTTGCATACGGGCATGTGGTTGGCGGTCATATACGCGCCATCTCCAAACGGAAAATAATTCCTCTATAGGATTTAGAAATGGCGAGTAAGGGGGCAAGTACAGAACTTCAAATTGATCATGGTTGGTGAACCAGTTCTGGACCAGAGCGGCCCGATGGAAACTAACATTATCCCAGACAACAACAAATCTGGGCTGCTCTGGTCCATCCTGTACAACTGCATCATGAAGTGCATCTATAAATGTGATGATGTGTTGCGCATTGTAGGGACCCCGTTTGGCATGATGGTGCAGTCGCCCTCGAAGACTCATGGCAGCACACAATGTGATGTTTCCCCCGCGCTGCCCCGGGATGTGCAAAATTGCCCTTTGGCCAATTATATTTGGTCCCCGTTGTCTGTTTTTGCTAAGGTTGAATCCAGCCTCGTCAATGTAAATACATTCATGCGGCTGGGAGCTCCATCCATGTCCAAGATTCTCTGTAACAACATTTTTTGTAGCTGGCTGATTGGTGTTCAGTTTTGTAAGTAAGTGTTTTCAGGTGTGTGTCTATGTCTTTTCAATTAACCAATGTGTGTTGTATTTTGAATAGAGGTGTTTTCCCAATGGTACCCTGAGATTTCATTTTTGAACTAAGTGTCTTATGTATGAAATAGTGTGTAGTGTCTAGGAGCAAGTGTGTTGCAGAAAGGAGCAAGTGTGTAACAGAATTGCAACTAAAGTGCAAAGCAGCACTTTTGTTTAAGGTATGGTTACACTTTGTTTAAGGTATAGTAACAACAACTTCAAGTTATGTTACTTTGGTTTAAGCATGTGTCTATAGTGTTCAAGCAACGGACAAAAACTGTTATCTTCATTGGAAAAAAAAAGCTTTCCTTTGAAAAATAAGGACATTTCTAAGTGATCCCAAACTTTTGAACGGTAGTGTACATATTGTAGTAAAAACTGAGCTTATGATATTTAAGGATTTGTCAGGGTTGCAGTTAGTCCCACGTTATATGTTCCAGGCTACGACCATCTTTGACAGAAATGTTGTTGACTGTTTTTAGTGGTTTCATTCGATTGTGTCTTGTTTTTATCAGCTGTTTTCTTTTATAATTTGTTTTACTTATTGTATTACATATTTGTAACTGACAATTTGTGTCCGTACTATAAACACACATTTAAAATGATGATGATGTGGATGATGATAATGACGTAATGATTAATTGATAATTGATATTCCCATCAACTGAACAAGCAGTTATGAAGGCTGCGTTATGATCACTTGTGTTGTAAGAAGCCAGCTATCACACAGTGAGGCGCAGCGTTACAGTCGGTGACATAGCCGCTCCATTGTATAGCTCATGCAAGGTGCGCTCTGATGCAGCTAATAACAACGGTAATCTTGAACGACAAGGTGTCAGAGAAAATCCTCGGCTCCTGGCCATCTTTCCTCAAGCTGTTACATCTTTTTCTAATAAATCCTCTTTTCCTGTCCTCCTCTCTTCCTCCCCATATCCTGCCAGCCTCTACACTCCATCTCAGAGACCCTTGGCCGAACGAGGGGGACATATCTTGGTGGGTTTCTAATGAGAACACATTCCACCAGAATAACTTTCACATCCTGCGTATTTGCGCATGATCACACACACCATACCGTGCATGGTCGGGTGTGGTTTGGTGTGTGCCTCTTCATGTGGGGGAGTGTGTGTGTGCGTGTTACGCTAATGACATTGTTAAGGGAATTATGCCACACGAGCTGTCGATGCGCATTTGTATCACTGTGGCCTTTCTCCCATGATGAAACATAGATAGCCACGCAGAAGCGTTCACTTTCAAGAGAGAAATTTAAATTCTTCAAGGGTACCGATACAGCAGTCCACGTATAAAGCAGGCAGGGAATAGACAAAAAGAAAACAGTCATGGTGCTCTGGCTCTGACTATTTGTTTGTTACTTTTAGATGTTTGCTATGCTTGTGATCTATGAAATTAAACGGAAAAGCAGCAAATGGTAATTAAACTATGTTGTGTAAATATGAGAATGTGTTAGTCATATATTAAATTTGAACATGTTTGAACACCTTTTTGAAATGAGCAACGGTGAAGACTTGTGTATTACATCATGATGTGTTCGGAAGTTGTTAAGATATCCTTGTCAAGGCAAAATCCCGTTTCATATTTAATGGAATGCTAGGAAATAAAGCAATTCAGATTAATTATATTAAGAAAATAAAGTGCTTTTTGGAAAGCAGTGGATGATAGGTCAAGCATTCGTGTCTCAAAAGCATTGTCATGAATTCATGGTTAAGTGGGATAAAATATTCATACTTTGATAGGGCATGAACAGTTTGAGAGTAGTTTAAGAGAATGAAAGAGGAGCACACGGTGTCTGTGTATCCGTTTGGCTGTGATCCATGTCAGTAGGGTTGCTGCTGTTTGGAGAGTTTCCATGAGCATGCACAAACAGATGCACTACTCCCTTTAAAAGTGGCATGTGGGGACTTTTTATTAATCATATAAGTAATCAGGGGCGGAACGAGAAGGGGACAGACTGCGAGGCGAGAAACTGGGTGGATGAAAAAATAGTGATTATGGCCAGATGATAAAACCGTTAATGGGAGCCAAGAGGAGATAGAGAGTTAGAGATAGGCGGGGGCAAGCAGAATGGACAGGTGGCGAGAAGGAGGGGGGGGGGGGGGAGAGAAAGACTAGGGAATGAAATCATGTGGGAGGGAGGATGAGTGAGGGAGTAAGAGGAATCATCAGGGGTAGTTAAGGATAAGAACAAATGGCAGAAAAATAGAGGGAATAGAAAAGAGTGATAGATCACACACACACCGTAAACACAGGCATGTGTACGCATACAAATGCACAGGGGCCAAACACCAAGTATTGAGATGATATAATCATAAAACCAGTCTGTGCACACACACACACACACACTGGCATCAGGGTTACTTGTGTGCTGGTCTCAGTGACTCATCTGTTGACAGTAGAAATGCTGCTTTCACCAAAGTTGCGGTGGAAGGAGTGTGAGGACATGACTGATTATTCTTGTGTTTGCTTTGGATCATTAACATGTTAAAATTAGCCACTTTGGTGCAACGCCTAAACAGCCACAAACTTAGCAAGGGAGTTAGGCAAATTTAATGGGATGAACTATTAATGCTTCAAACTCAAACGAGAACATTTGTGTTGACAACACAATCCAATTGATTACTTTTCGTTTTATCTGGTATATAAACAGGAAACCCTCGTCGTGTCTCGTGTGGCCCTGGAGGTGCAACCAGACTGATGTTTATTTCAAATGGCTTGGCATGCTTAATGAAATGAGAAAAAGATAATCTGATTCTATAACAGACAAGCTCTAGGGCCATCCTATTAAGCCACCCACAGTGTCACTAACTCCATGAATTTTCACACTGGTGCTCAGAGTGTTTACAACGTAAACACCGTCCTTTATGAGGGGAATGATGAATATCAATTGTTCAAAGCAGGGCTGAAGGGTTTAAGGCTGATTAGATGAAATACTTGCCGTTTAAAAAAAAAGAGGTTAAAGTAACATTCATGAATACTGAACAACTGGGCCAAATATCTGCTTGAAGTAAAGTAAGACATTGTTACACCATTAGAACAACAAGGACAAACACAATTTACTTGTGTTCAGTTATGCCAGTGCCTGTGATTGTGTATGCACCTCTGTGCTTATTGCGAGTTTGTATTTCTGCCTGAATGTGTCCGTGTATGTTTGTTTAATTATTGACTACAAATGAATAGATGTTAGAGTTGATAGCTCTGTGCTGGTCAATTAAGTGATAATGGATGCAACATAAAACTGACAGACGCTTGAAGCTAAGTTGGCATCGGAGAAAATCCCTGGATCATTGTTCAACATGCAATCTATTGGGAAACCAGAAATGCATGAACACATGACACACAATACATCTCCCCTGGGTGCTCTTTCTCTGAACACTTTTAGGGAAAATATCTCATGAAAGCAGATGTTCAGTGTGCACTCGGGAAACTTCACACAGTGCGTGGTTCAACCAGCCCCATGACCTTTAGTCTGGTCTTGTGTTTGCCTCGGTCGGGTGGAAATGTTAATCTATTTTGGTCCAAGCCTCAGACCATTGGTTACAATGACATTGTCTATTCCCCCAAGTGTTGCACATCTAGTAGGACTCTGATGACCTTCTGGACGTGTCCCACGCCTCCATTGGGACCCTGACGGTGCTGAAGACATCGTGGCCTCCTCAATCGCTGGACCTGGAGTCTACAACTACTGCCATCGTTTTGGGAGGAGCAGTCGTGATGGGTGACCGTGATAATCTTCCCCGTGCCGTGTGGCTACTCTTCGGACTTATTTACCCCTGAATTTGGAGTATCCTCAACGAGTGAGGAACACCTTCTGAATTTATTCATAGAGTGCTTCTCACTTGGACCAAAAACCCTAAAATACAATCACTCAAATATCTACTGATGCCATAAGGGACTGTGTTCATGATGTGCAGTCAGGCCCGAGAACTTCACCCTTCTATCTCCAATTGAACTCTTTTCTAGAAAATGTCTGTTTTGTTTTTTTTCTGTCGTGAAATTTAGCAAATGCCGAAAACGCTGTGTTCATCATATTTCTGCGTTACAAAACCTAATCTGGCAACATGTTCAGCGTTTTAAGCACGTTGTTTGAGTTTTAAAACATGTGTTTTTCTTCTAAATAAACGTTTTCTTCCATTGTAACTGTTCTCCTTCTTTTGTTTCAACAACTTACAGTTTTTAGTTCAGCTTACTTGATCATTTTAAGGCAATCGGTTTCCTCACTATTTCTAAGTAATGGGATCTCATTGACGAGTAAAGTTAACTAGTTCTTATTAGTATTGTTTACTTAAAATAACTTGGATCTTTTAAGTTGTCTTTTTTAAGTTAACCTAGTAACTAATAATTGTTAAGTTAACTATACTAATGTTTACTGCAATTACATGAGTTGCCTAAACTTAGTTTCTTTTAGCTTTAAGAACTTAAAATTATTGAGCTACTTTACTTAGAAATGTTGAGGCAATCGGTTTCCTCACCTTTTTCAAGTAAAGTCAACTTATTACATACTTAAAGATTTTTAAGTTACCTTCACTCGTATCTTTTAAGTTGTCTTAACTGACATAATATGAGTTGACTTAACTTATGTTTACTCCAATTACATCAGTTGCCGAAACTCATTTATTTTTAGTTTTAAGAACTTAAAATTATTGAGCTACTTTACTTAGAAATTTTGAGGCAATCGGTTTCCTCACCTTTTTCAAGTAAAGTCAACTTATTACATGATTCAAGATTTTAAGTTACCTTCACTCATATCTTTTAAGTTGTCTGAAATGACATTATGAGTTGACTGAACTTACGTTTACTCCAATTACATCAGTTGCCAAAACTCATTTATTTTTAGTTTTAAGAACTTACAATTATTGAGCTACTTTACTTAGAAAATTTGAGGCAATCGGTTTCCTCACCTTTTTCAAGTAAAGTTAACTTATTACATTTTACAGTGTGCATCTCTAGTCATGCCTGATGGACGGGAGCAGGAGGACTGAAGATTTCCATAGAGGGATCAATACCGTTTTATAAATAACGTGTTATTACTATGAATCATATTCGCTGTGAGTTCGCAACCACTTTGAGAAAGATGAACATACATCCCATCTCTCTTTCTCTTCCAACTCTGTAGCCTACCATTCGCTGACGGGCACTAGCAGACAAATGTGCAGGCACGCGCAAACAGTCCGCGGTACCGACTCACCGCTGTTGTCTTTCTGACGGGATGATTAATGAGGCGCGTCCCCGGATACATTCATCCGGGACCCGAGAAGCCCTGGCGAGCACCGGGGGAATCAGTCACACAGGCACACTGAGTAAGTCACCGTCAGCGACATCGGAATGACACCGAACCAAGTGGACGGTTGCAGGATATTACAGAACCAAACATCATTGGTTGTTTAAAGATGGATAGGATAACAAAATGCACACGGTAAGTTCCAAAACATACCTCAGGAAATACCATCCCGAAAGTTGTGCATAAATAAAAAGCCTTTAGCTACAGCCCTACATTGGACGAGGACAATGAAAAAGGAGAATTATTGTGCAATTTTAGGTCGTTTAATTTATATAAAAACTCTCGATACTAAAATAACAGGTTGTTAATGATCAATACGCAAACATGTTTAACCATGCAACAGGGATCCATCCGTTGTATTTAAAGTATGTCTGATAATAATAACTTTTCTATTGATCGTTTGCTGAAAAATAACGTTGTCTCAATGAGAATAATTATAATTCAATTTGTACTGACACTTCATGAACAACTGGATTTAGACACAGCCATTGGCTCGAAGTTATACACACGTAATGTGCCCCGATGTCACTGACAGTAAAGACTCCTCTTCCACAAAGCCCTAGACCATAATTCCCTCCATTTGGAGATTCAACGAAACCTCTGAATTTGGATTGATTTGGGACAAATGCATTGAAATAGTCATAAAACAAATACAGTCACCGTATATACTGTTAATCCATAAAACCCCTCAGGGTTGGCAGAGTAAATAGCCATTTGTGAAATGGTTTCAAACTGTTGGCTCGAATGCACGTTCATGCCCCAGGATTGAGACGAGACAGAAGAGAGCGAACCTCAAGTGGCACTAAAATCAATAGAGGAAAAATCCTCAGGAGTTAACACATGTAGCTCTGAAGTCAGAAGATAAGCCCGCTCCCTCGCCCTTCCACCCGGTGCAGCCCGGGCTCTTTAGTTCCGGAGTGCCCGGCTGACACCGCCGCGGGAAGACCTGCAGACCTTTCCGCGTCTGCTGTTCTGCTGTCCTGCCCCGCAGACCCGGGAGTCTGCTTCCCGCCATCATCCAGACTCACCCGTTCGGTGCTGGGAGACACATCACCCGCCTAAAAAAATAAAGAATAACAACTTACGGGTTGTTGGCAAAGCTCCGTGCGCACAGTTGACGTGGCTGAAAATCCACAAAGCCACCGAGAATAAGAACGTGAATCCCTGGGCAGGACGGTGCATCTTCACGGCCGGAGCGGACGCAGCGGTGTGGGAGAGGGAGAGGAAACACTCAGCTCCAACTGCAGGGCGGTGGGGGCGCCAGTCGGTCCGTCAGACTCGCTTCGCAGTTGAGGACTGGCGAAGAGGAGCCTGGCTGCACTGACTCTCTCTCTCGCACTCTCTCCACACACCCCCCCCCCCCTTCTCTCTCTCTCTCTCTCTCTCTCTCTTTCTCTCTATCTCTCTCTCGCTCCAATAAAGAGATGATGTAAGGATCGCGCAGTCTAACCGGCTGGCCCGCGCTCGCAAGCGCACGCACCGCACTTCTCTCTGCAGCTATCTTGCCTCCTTATTGAGCGATTCTCGAATGAAAACCAACAAACATCAGCCTTGTCCACACGCACAGGACGCGCACGACTAAGTACGACTCCAGTGTGCAGTATGGTTCCGGCAGTTCAAGGAAGCATGTGACTGCGCGAAGCTCAAATCCACTGAACTGAGTTCTCCTCTCCAACGCTCCGGTGCGCTGTCCGCGGTGCTGAACTGAACTTATCTCAGTCCTCTACACTGGCTCTCTCCTCTCTAATGTCTTTCCGTTTTTTATAGCCAGACAGTGCCCCCCCCCCCCTCCTTCTCTGGATGGCGGTAGCCTTGTGCATTTGTCTCCTTTCCTCACAACAAAAGCTTTGTCTCCTCACGCTCCGCTGCCACAAGGACAGATACAGGAGAACATTCCTGCCGACGGCTATGAGGCTCTACAACAGTTCACCTCTTGCCAGATCACCCTAACCCTTCTTATATTTGTGTTTTTTATTTTTATTTTTATTCTTGTGTGTTGCTGCTACTGGCTCGACAAATTTCCCCTTGGGGATTAATAAAGTATATATCTATCTATCTATCTAACAGAAATGGACAAAGGCGGCAGCCACTCTCGCTCTCTCCTTATTGTCTTCTCTTCTTTAACGGCTTCAGTTGTCAGAATGTTTTTTGGCCGCGTATGAGGATAAGTAATGTCAGGTGGATTTATCAACCAGTCCTTGACATTTGTGGTAGATGCAATTCCCACATAAGTTTGACAATGTGTCAGTGATAGGTATGAAAAGGATGATAGTTACATTGCTTATTTTACACAGTTCATTTAGAAATGCATCTCAACTTGTTTCAGGGTTGTAGATAACAGGGTTTATGGTTGTTGTACACAACGCACAACTATAACTCTAAAGGACAAATGATTACAAATGTATTAACACGTCTAGCCACCGTAAAGAGACATCTGTTGGTGATTATGCACTTATATATTATTTGAGTTTATCTATTAACATAGCACATGTCAGTTTAATTGCTTCCAGATTGCACAAGATTAGCTGTTTATGGAGCACATCTACAATACAGTTATTTTCAAGTAATTCCGGAAATTGGGATTGAGGGCTGGAAAATACTTGTTATTTAGCTCGGTGTTAAATGTGACAGACATATATGTTCGCAAGATAGGACATCTTTAAGTATTGAACTAAATGTGGCTCCATTTCTGCCACCATTAGACACTTTGGTGTAATCATTATTGTTCATTATTAAGAATGTTCCTCCAAAAAAATTTCTTAAGTCGAACTAAGTTCCCTCAGACTGAACTATTGGTTCACAGGAACTTACTGTGGATGACCATCTCTAGAAGACTTTAGTTCAACATGTTTAGGTATTTCCATTTCCATATGTGTATGCCTCAGTTTAAATCTCCCCCTGAACTGCAGAGACAGTATGTGAGAAATGATGAACTGTACACATCTGTTTTCTATTGTTATGATGGTGATTATGGTTGTAGGATGTTTGCTATATGAATATGGAAAGAATCCTTCAGAAGATATAAATATGTTTCCATAATGAGTAATTGCCCTCCATATCTGCCCGTCCGCATGTGTCACTATCGTGTCTGTCATGTGTGAGTTACTTTCATCCGTCATAAAGATAATACGTGAGTATTACTGCAGGGAGCATTTTTCAAAATGAAGAAAATGGTTAGTTAAAAATGGGATTCATAAAAGACAGCTGGTTGTAATGTCTCACTTATTTCTTAAAATTAAGGATTCATTATCAAAGCAGCACGCTTTCCTCATGTATGCTAAAATGTCTTTCATCTTAATGGAATATGGACTTGCAATTATATTGTGCGGCCAATATTTAGTCATTCACACACACATTGATGGTAGAGACCACCAAACAAAGTGCTCACTCCTACACCGAGAGCAATTTGGGCTTCAGTATCTTGACCAATGATAGTTAGACATGTGGACTGGACGATGTTTGGATCCCTGTTGTCAGCTCATCCTGTGGTGACCAACATCTCTGTTCCAGATAGTGGTTGAGATATTTCAATCTAAACAAAGGAGTGAAGCGGGCAACGGAAAGGCTGAAACTGTCATCCACAGTGCCACAACATCAAGTATGACTTCTTATCTGCAGCTGAGGATATGTCAAGGAATACGCCTCATATATCTTTTTCCTCTCCATTTTTGTTGTTGTCTGTTTCTGTCATTTTTCGGTGTCTCCCTCCCCTGCTTGTTGATTACTCCCCTACCCCCCCCCCCCCCCACACACACACACACACAGCCACTCCCCACCACTACCTTTTTCAATATGACAGTGGTCTTTTCCATAAAGACAGCAAATGGGTTTGTCAGTATGTCATGCATCGTAATTTACATCCATCACTCATATCATATAAAACAGTGATGACTGATGGCCCGCAGATTTTGAACAATAAAGTTGATGATAGAAGGGATAAATCTCCAGGTGAAGACTGTTCTGTTCAGTAAAACGCATCAGATAAAGGTCCGGTTTTTACAGGCGGCTGCTATCCTGGCTGGCTCACTGCTGGAGTGAAAGAGAGAGAGAGGGATAGAGAGAGAGAGAGAGAGAGACTCTGAGGTGATGTTACTTAATGTTTGTGGGATCATTAGAAAAGGTGCCATCATTATCTCTCACAAACAATATGAGGAAATGTCTGTTGGGCTAAACACTTTTCTTAAGAAGAGTTTCTCTGAACATGAACAAGCTTTAGATTAGAATATCTGGTATGTTTTATGAGAGGAAGTTACTGTGGTGATAACGAGCATTATTACGGCTTCTGACTCAGCACGGTGGACTCTAACTGAAGTTAAAACACTGGATTGTATTCAATATACATTGTAGAGGAAATGATTACATATACACACAAGGCAATCTCGGGGGAATTCATTGTTGAAGTACCCGATAAAATGTGAGGGTTGGAGAATAATGTGACCACATTTTACCCCAGGGAGGATTTCAGGCATGGTCTGTTGAGATACACTGCTGTGAGGAAAGAAAAATAAAAGGAACACACACATCCCTCTTCCACAATTCCACAAGGATCTCCTCTTACCAAGTTATTGTGTCAAACACAGTCAGAGCAGTGGAAAAAGCTTTATTTTAAAGTTTTCAAAAACATCCTCTTGATAATGAAAGGGGAAAGGAGGTTTCTCACGTATGACAGGAGGCTCTACATTTTCAAAGTGCATGTGATGATAAAATGTGTTGTTTAAGTGACCATCTCTGGTTCCTTTAGTGGCCAACACAAACAATAAACTGTTTACTACTAATCCTGCCGTGTTTACACCAAGGGGTATAGCCCATAGTCAAGTCAAATGATGAAAACAGAGCAGTCCTCGGGAAAAGAAAGCACCCAGTTCAGGTCAGAGAAAGCTCACACATAAAACATGTATTCACTTTTGCAATATCTCAAACCCTCTGAAGCAGAAATGGGATTTAAAACAGGGTTTCAGGGTTTCAACATATTTTGCGTACAACTCGTTAAAACTGAGCATCATCAAACAATATGCAACCGGTTAATAAATTACGACAGAATCTTTTTCATGCTCACCCTTACACGAGCCCTGCATGCACCCTGATTCAGTATGAACATGTGAACTGGTGGTTTAATGAACTGTGGGGAAATTCTTCTCTGCGTTGTGGGCTACAGTGAAGCGCCCGGGGAGCAACTGGGGGTTCAGTGTCTTGCTCAAGGACACTTCAACATGCAACTGTGGAGAGAGCGGGGGTCGAACCGGGTACCTTGTGGTTATGGTACGACCAATCACATCTGAGCTACAGACGACCCGAAAGAAAGACAATTGGAATGGCAATAGCAAAGTGTTGACGTCCTGCATGTGTGAAATAGTTTTAAATGACCTGAGCAGATTTTTGACCCGAGCTAAGCATGTCCTTATATTGTTCGACAAAGTCAACCAGTATGTAGTCAGGATGTAGAGTTGCTGTCTTGGTGAATTCACTGCAGTCAAAGATGTCCTTTACTTGCACATATACACCTTTTAGGGGAGCTCTGAAGTTCTGAGCCAAAGACATTTAAAAACAAAAATGCCACATTTCACAAGTTAAATGATGCTTTTACACAGCCGACTCCACACTATGATGTTACAAAAAGATTGTACATGAATTGTCATTGATTTTATTCAAGTCACAGAATTCACTAGATTTGTTTTCCTCTAAACACAACACACAAACTTAAAAAGGGTTTACATGGCAACATAATAATTTAAAAGATGAATAGCAGTGTTTTCACATATAAAACAAAATTTTCTCAAACGCATCAAAGAAATCTTGCAATGTTGTTAATTGTGTTTTTTTGCAGATGATGGCTATGTTACAGTCATGAATCCAAACATGCAAATGCAACTTGCAAGACATTCCCTCCAGGATCAACACCTCGAATATATGAAAAGAGGTTGAAGCCTGAACTAACATGGCAAGACTTATGCCAGGGATTTAAAAAGAGGTATAGAAATGAGAGAAGATATGGTAGGTGGAGAAGGAAAAAGGAAGATAAAAGAGAAAGGAGAAGATGTGGGAATAAAAGGTGAGGAAGAAAAAAGGACAAGATAGACAGGCGAATGGAAGAGGAGAGAGGAGAAAGAGAGGAAGGAGGATTGGGCTCAAATTAGTTGAAAGCAACACCAATTCATCATGTCACCAAACAGCCTGATGGGGGCTGGACAGAGATCCTCTGGAAGTGTCTCAATAGAGTTCACACCCTGCACTCTGATCAAAATATCAAAGTAAAAGTGATTAGTAATCAGTCTGATACTTTTCTAAGTTTTAGAAGTGAAAAATGTACAGTTCAAAGAATTACAAATATATAAAATGTTAACAGGGGGTTGCTCTCCTCCTTATTCCTTCATATATATCTGCAAGACACTATCGTACTAAAATAGGTGGAGGAAATAAAAGTACAGCTATAATATGACATAATATGACATACAATAACATATGTGTAGCACATGTGCTGTGAGCATACATTAGATTGTATATGTTGACCTGTAAGTGTAGTCAAAATCCATATGTATATTCAGTCCATTGCATTCATAAACTCAAATGATATAGCGAAGCTTTACAGAAAACACAACTAGCCTATTTCTCAGTGGTACACCTCAAGTTACCTGTAGTCTCTTCTCAGGACCAGTAATAAATCCTGAAAAACACATTTGTGCTGTAACGTTAGACTGAGGATCGGCTGTCAGCACTCCAGTTAAGCTTTATCTTTACCAGATGTGTTAACGTGCTCATTTAATGTTAGCAATATAACAATAGAGTCGACATATTACATCAACTTACCTGTACTGTTCTTTGTTTTCCAAGTCTTTTTTGTGTTCCCCATTGCACACAAACAACGACAAACGTCCCGTGCAATACGCTTTGTGATTTTCTTTTTCAGTGATATTCTTGAAATGCATTACAAAATGACTGTGGTCTCCCACTCACTCTTTTCCCTCTGCACCTGCTGGATTTCTTTTCTTTTCAGCTCGTTTTTTCTTATATGTATGTGTGATTTTTTTTCATCTAAAAAAAGTAATTTACTATTCGGGGAATTTAATGTTTTTTTTAACGTTGAAGCCCAACAAAAAAATATTCATTAAAGGCCACAATATATCATTTCTAAATGTCAGCAATAGTGTGCTGTATCATGTGACATTTAGACCAATTACTTCACAGCTTGAATTTATCTCAATTACAGTAAGTATGAACCCCCTGTAGAAAGAGTTGTGCTTTACCTGCTCAGCCACAAGAGTCCCAGATACACTTACAACATGTCGCGGTGGAGAGGGTGAGCTGTCCGGGGTTCTTCCTCTTCACACACCACTGGGAAAGTCTCCAGTCTCCCATCACCCTAAACAAACAATTGAGAAATTGAATGGATGAATAGATTATCATTAAATGTCCACTTAAAATATGGTCGCATATAGTATTTGAGATTTTAAAAAGCAGGAACCATTTCATATATCCGTCTTTTATTTGCATGGTCGGTGTACAGGGAGAAGAGGTTCTGGAGAATGCTACTACATTTCACTCCAAAAAGAAGCTCAGTGGAATTGACTTATGCTAATTAACGACCTTTTGTGTCAATCGTTCCACAGAAAATTTGCATATTCTAAAAATAGCACGAGAAGTAGGAAAATCAACATCTGTACTTCTGTGAATATCTGCTTGCTACTCCCCCTTCGGAATTTGGATCTTTTTAATGTACATTTATCACAGGCTTGCACATACAGCACTGTCTTTGTTCAATTATATCATATGATGTAATTCTCTTAAATACAACAGTAGGTTATTGCAGTGCCTTGCATATACAGGTATCTATAAGCAGTGGTAGGTACATTGATGACTGTATCAGTTGAGGGTATTAATGGTTCGAGTCAGATTGATTCTGTTTCAGAGGATTTCTTAAAAATCTTCAACTACTGGTCCTCCCCAACCACGGGGCTCCCCTTAATTAATCAGGGATCCTATCTGCCCCAGCATGGTCTGTAATCTGATGTCAGGCCCTTATCCCTAATAGAAAATCCACTTGCAAAAAATGTTGAGCTCTCTAGTAATATAGCAATACAAGTGAATGTGGACCCACACGTGGAGTGAAAAAGAAAACAGACAAAATAAACTCAAAGTTGCTGATGTGACGTTTCACTGTATGAATCCAAACTCTATTTCAATGGACGCTCAGGTAAGACAAGTTTCCTTTCTGGTGGGAGACAGGAGATAGACACAATCTACACTTACAAGGCAGGGTGGGCTTTTAATAATGTCACAGCATAATTGGTTTCTGAAACATTTCATGGCCTTAATTAACTAAATGGGCCTAAAGGAATCAGTGAGGGGCAGCGGAAGAGAGGAGAAAGGGAAAAGAGAGAGGCAGAGCGAGGAGCAATACAAGCGATTGAGATCCGATACCTTATCTCACAAGTTCACAAGTCTGCTATTCATTCCTGGTCCTCTCACCTTCCCACTCAAAAGTTTGCTTCTCTCAGTTTAAATGAATCAACTTCACATTCACAGGCTGTCTCCGGCACAGAATGGATCAAAATAAGCAGCTGACTATGGGCTGAATTCTAGTGGGAGCCCTAAACACTCACTTTTAATGTCTCAAATGGATTGTCAGAGTTTCGACCTCAAGGGATGACTCCCATTAGTTTTGTAACATCTTGGTCTCCTAAAATAGATATTCATATGCAACCACCAGTTTTCTCTTTCATCAGAATCTTTTCAAAGGACAAAACAAAAAACACATTTTGTGACTCAAATCCCAACCCTAACAATTACTTAACTAGCCATGCGTATGTATTTTAGCAGTCGTCCAAAGGATTGCTGAGAACACAACGGGGCTTTCCCCTGATTACCCCAAGAAAATAATTACCGATATAAAACGGCTGTGCATGAATGGACATTTTAAGAGATTTGTCTGTTTTTATGTTCTAAGGGAGAATTGTTTTTAAGCTTATTTACTGACTGATTCTCCTTATTTGGGTGTTAGTCCTACTCATGTGCAGTTTTGCAATATGTGTGCAAAGGAAGTACAGTAAAGAAAGAAAGAAAAAACAGATTAACTGGGCTCACTCTCTGGGCTGGCAGACTGAATGACATCTTGGTCCAAGCAAGAGATGTTTCATCTCATTCAATGTTGGGCAAGTTACTGAAAATTAGTAATTAGTTACAGTTACTAGTTACTTCTTTTAAAGGTAATTTAATTACTTTACCAGTTACTGTATATCAAAAGTAATTAGTTACTAGGAAAAGTTACTTTTATGTCTGCTTTTTTAATGTAATGAACAGTACTGAACAGTCAAACACAATAAACATATGTTTTAGACCTATTTATTGCAATCCACACAATTTTTTGTCACTGCCGGGGCTTGATTTATTTTTTTTTCCAAGTTTTTTTTTTTCAATACCACGGTGTGAACCCAGTACTTCGTGTTCACCAAACACGGGCTTCAACACACTAAGCCACAGCGCCTACATGAAGTTTCCTTTTCACACTGCATCAAGTTCTCTTCTCTACCAAAAGTACAAAACCATAAAATTCAAATACACGATCCGATTCTTGAGGCACTGGCGGGAGTTGAACGGCACCACTGTGAAACGCTTCTTCTCAAATTATTTTAAAGAACATAACCGTTTCCAAAGGAGCTGTAATAAAAAGCTGTCTAGCTCATGTACTCTCCTCCTCTCTTGCTCTCCTTCCTTGCTTTTGTTTTTCTCTATATGATCTCTTCAGATTTTTTATTTCATGCTCCCTCCCTCCCTTTCCTTTAAAATATAACTTTACATATTTGCGTTAGCTTGTTCTTCTCACTTCACCCTTCTCTTGCGATGAGATGATTATAAAGCATGTTTCATCTCAGTAGCCTACTATTAAATGCAAATGACTGATCACATTAGTCATATCTTTTATCATCTCAAGTGCCACAGCGACCCCAAACTTAGCCAATCACATCGCCTTGTAATTAATGAGTGTTCCCTTAACGATCTTATGCACACGCTCTACTGACTGATGGAATGTTTTGGGAATATGTTGCCAGGTCACTGTGGTTATTGGGCGCCTCGTTAATGATGGAACGCTCTCCCCCTAACGAGGAGGTGGGGCGGTAGCGCGTGTCCGAGCAGGTGTGGCACTAAGAGATGGCTAATCAAAATGGAATTAGAAGGCCGATTGCCGTCAGATTTGAACGAGGATGTCCCTCGTTCAAATGAAAAAGAAGCAAACTCATGACGTTACGTAAACTATAGGATAACGACAGTTCACTTTGTGGATTGGTGCAACAACTTTAGAGACATTTATTGTTCCCATATGATGTATATTAATCACTCATGTGGCCCCTCACTTTTCCTGTAGCACCACCATGAGTTTCATGTTTGTGGTTTGCAGTACCGCTGCTAGCCATGTTGGTGCCCTAAGCATAACTCCTTCATGATGCCCCCCTGAGATAGGAAAGGGCACCCCGCGGCGACGGGGGGGGGGGCTAAGCAATTAAATATATCTCTTGTTCTGCCTGTTTTGTGATATACATGCCTAAAAGGTGCCCAATATTGCTAGACTCAAATAATATCAGCATTATAATTATTATAACTATGAGGATTTTTTTGTTGCCTATTTTTTGGTGCCCCCTCAGGACTTGGTGCCCTACGCACAGTGCGTAGTGCGCGTTAAGGGAGCGGCGGCGCTGGTGATTTGTGTCTTGTCAACTATTGGGTGGAATACTATGAAATCTGGTCCAGACAAATATGTCCCCTCAGGATGAATTGTAAAAAGGTGATACCTTAGCTTTTCATGTAGCGCCTTTATCAAGTCAGAATTCAAAATGTGCCAAGATGTTGCTTGATGACCAAATACCTGGAATCAACCTCAGCTCTACGAGTGACAATTAGCAAATGTCAGCATGCTGATGTGCTAAACCAAAATGATGAACATGGTAAACATCCATCTATCCATCAATTCTTATCCTCTTATCCAGGATCGGGTCGCAGTATTAGCAAGCCCAGCAGGCTGACCCAGACCACAACATTTTCCTGCTCCTTCTGTGAGATCCCAAAGCGTTCCCAGGCCAGCTGAGAGATATAATCCCTCCAGTGTTTTCTGGGTCTTTCCTTAGGTTTTCCTAGCAGTTGGGTAAACCCAGCCCAAAAAAAACCTTCAGTGGGAGGCACCAAGGAGGCATGCCCAAACCACCTCAGCTGCCTCCTTTTGACATGAAGGAGTAGCCCTTAACTGCAAGTTTCCCCCCGATGTCCAAGCTCCTTACCCTCTCTAAAGCTGAGCCCGGCTACCCTATTGCAGCCGCTTGTATCCGCGACTTTGTTCTTTCAGTCACAACCCAGAGTGGGTGACCATAGGTGTGCATCAGAATGTAGACCGCCCAGTAAATTAAGAACTTTGCCTTCCGGCTCAGCTCCCTCTTCAACAAGACGGTCCGTTGCAGCGCCTGCTTTACAGCTGCAGCCGCACCGATCCGCCTTACGATCTCCTGCTCCATTTTACCATCACCAGTGAACAAGACCCCAAGATACTTGAACTCCTTCGGTTCCGGCAGTGCACCATGGCCTCAGATTTGGAGGTGCATCCCCGCCGCTTCACACTCCGTCCTTAGGTGTTCTAGTAGCAGGTACAGTTATGAGAACCTTATGTTAAAAAATGGTGTTTGTTATCGACAAACCGTGGTCAGCACAGAAGTCCAACAGTAAGACTGAACTCGGGTTCAGATCGGGCAAGCCGTTCCTCCCAATCATCCACCGGCAGGTTTCTTCCTCATTGCATTGCACATTCAAGTCTCCCAGGGGAACTATGGAGTCGGCAGAATGCGCTCTTTCCAGGACCCCTCCTACGGACTCCAAGCAAGCCGGATACTATGAACTGCTATTTGGTGCATAAGCACAAACACTAGTCAGAGCCTGACTCCCCACTACCCGCTGGCTAAAGTCTGTGGGCCAGTATACATCAGGGTTGTTTGAACCGTTTAATCTGTGCTCTCCCCTGAGACCTGATTGCCTTGGAACACCCTACTAGGGGCTGATGCCCCGGACGACAGAGCTCCCAGAATTACTGAGCCTCTCAAACTCAACATACTAAACCAGTAATGCTGTGCCCAAAATATGAGCATGGCTGTAGTCTTCTTTAAACATCTGCATGGTTTTCACTCCATCAACAAAGATGGAGAGGCCATGGCATGATTACAAACGATGTTGCCCAAAATAAGGTAGGCAGGGTAAATCCGGATCTCTCTCATGCAGTCAAAGCTTTATCTTTTTTTTAAACTTAAAATGCCCACCCTCTTTTGTCATCACTCCAGTCTTTATCACTCTCACCCGCAAAGTCCGGAACAGACTCTCCTGCTCTTGCTAACACTCAGCGTTTGTGATTCTGCTGTGAAGGCATTTTCTCTGTTTGTGGTGGCTATTCGTCCATAAGCTGGATTTATAGTAGCAAATCCAAGGCTTTCTTTACCGGCTTGTCCTTACTCTCAACTAATGTGTGTGTGTGTGTATGTGTGTGTGAGAGGAAGTCTGTGTGTGTGTGTGGGGGGGGGGCTGCACGTATGCACTATTTGCTCCCAGAATTTACTTCTCTTTGGAGGCTGAAGGTCGTGATGCCTCCTAATCCGTGATGATTGGCTGGCTGCTGGTTACCTCCAAATATGGGAAGTTGCCCTTTTGCCCTTGTGCTGCTGCAGTCCTAAATCTAAAATCTCCCACCTCTTCCAGGACCCCAGCACCCCTACCTCCAAGCACACACACACACACACACACACAAGCACACACACACACATCTCTTCTCTCCGCCCCCATCTTCCTGCCAAATCTCTCCAGTGCAGCCAATATAATTAGCCATTGATTACATAAAACATACATTCCAGTATTGTTAAAACTTTTTGACATTGGATTGACCCTACTATACCAATTTAACAACAATATGGATGAATAATTTAATCATTTATCATCCTTGTTGGTTTAACTGTAGTTTTGTGATCAACCGATAGCGGTTTAAACACAAAACGTTATGTATTCATTGAAGTGGCTTACTTTGACTGAGAAAGAGTGCAACATGAAGAAAATATGCTCAAGAGATGAAAAGTCAATACTGCTTCTGGCTGCTTTTTTTAAGAAAAATGAAACTGAAAATTATCCAATGGTCTGTTTATTTGTTACAGAATAATATTTTCCTTTTCAAAATATAGTACTTAGCCCCTTGAACTTTAGATAGGCACATTACTCGAAAGGAAAAAATGTGTAATGGTCGCCAGAATCTTTTCAAAATCACAGCAATATTTTCCTCAGAGCTTTAACCAAGCCATCTCACGTTTTAAAATATGTATATATTTGGTAGATATGAATGTAAAGGAGCTAATTTTCACATTCATGTATTCACATTCCGAAATATTAATTCACCTAACACCCTCATTATTTCAACCATGAACTCAAACTTACCTCATATCAGAGCTTTCAATTTCAATATCACCCATTCACCAGCACCTTGCCCTCAGATCTTTTTATTAATAAAACTATGACAATGTCATATATTTTCACCAATGATGGTAATGTCTTCACCCAGGTAATTCCAATTGGGAAGCCTGACGACTAATTTCAGTGCTAATGGAAAAGTGACCACGGCTCAAGAAAGATGGAGACCTTTAGAATTACTTTTGAGGTGAGAGGAAAATCCATTTCCCGATATATATATATATATAATATATATATGATTGGTAATAACACCATAATAATCAGGAGGCTGGAAGCCCAAGATAATTTCACAGTCATGTTCAACTATATATTTTTTTCTGTTTTAAATTCATACCATCAAGTATTTTTTTGCATAGTGTTATTTTCTCTGGCAGTTGTTTTATCATTTTAGAACAAATTCACCCAATTGGACTCAAGGTAGGTGGTAACTCACTGTTGCGTAGCGCTGTATGATGCTGTGATGATACCACACTGCTTGTAATCTCCAGATGTCCCTGCTGATTGCACATGCTAGCAATTTAATGGTGGGTGGTAATATTTACGTAATGGCAACTGCACGGAACTGATGAAGCGATGATCCATCATTACCCCCCATGAGAATAAATACCAATATATGTGAGGGAGTTATGATAAACTCACCCAAAATGTATCAATGTGCTTCTTTTAACCTGTATTCATTCAAAAAAAAAGTTAATGGTATTGGTGGAGATGTTATTGCTCACTATCACTCTGTTTTCCATTCATACAGGCACTCACATTGAAACCTAGTGAGACATCTGTTTTTATCATCAGTGACTAAACATAAGCATTAAGTGCCTTGCTCAAGGGATCCCAGGTTATGACTGATACAATTGATCTCAGAAACACAGCAAGATGTACTGTAACTGAACTGAATGTCTATGCTATGTGAGTTTAACAGTGAATACATAGTACAGCCTAAATGCCTGATGAATGAGGTGCAGCAATGGGAAGAAATGCCACCAAACAAAGGTATTATCTTCGGTCAGATAGCTCTGTTTCTGTCTGAGCCTGCTTGTCCCAAAATGGCTCCATTAGCAAATACAATTTCAGCCGTTACAGACGACTGAAAACCCTATCAGAAAGAAGCACACATAGCAGGAATACTGACACACACACACACATATATATACTGTATATATATACACAGAATTACCCAGAGGCAGGTGGGCATGTTTCTACACCACATGCACAAAGAAATTGAGACACACACACACAGACGCACAGAGACACACGCACACAGTTTTGTTTCCCTCTTGAACAACTTGATCCAGTGCCAGATCTTAAAAGCAGCCGATTGAACACAAGAGAAAAAGGCTCAGGATGCATTGTATAAAGATCCTGCAGAAAAATAAAAGGAAAGATAAAAGAGAAGATACATATTCTTCATAATGGCTCAACCTATTCATACCGTAGCTGAGCTGCATTTGGGATTGTGTGTGAGAAATGGGAATAAGGGAAACAAAAAATGAAAAATTGTTTAGAAATGTACAAATGAAAAGGTAAAAAATGCATCAGAGACAATAGGAAAGGAGAAATGATGTACTGCTGGCAGGGCCTTGTTTATCAACAGTGAGCCTGGGTGAAATGTGTCGTGTCAGCTAAAAGAAATCGACCCTGGCTAAGCGGAAAAAAGTATTTGTCTCAGTTGCTGGCAGAGGATTTGTGACCCTGTGTGGCAGAGGCATACATAAACATTTACCGTTGTATCACTAATTCAATCTTAAATATTAGCTGAATTTATAACATAATTTGCTAAAGATTAGATCAAAACTATCATCAAATCAATCCTTTTGTACAGCTGATCCGACAGACGTTAGCAGGTCGACAAGCTCCCGTCAGCTCCTGGTGGATCAGCACATATTGATCAACTTGCCTTCAATGAGTTGTTTGACCACTTATGTGGAAACATAATTTAAACACAACACTAGCATATGATCAGTTGATGTGTATTCTGGCATGCAATGGCCTACTTATACATCCAGCTGATTTGAGGCAACATTAGCATTCATTTGGAGTTGTGTTTATGACCCTCTGATGAATTGTAGTACAACATTTACTCCCTCTTTACTCTGTTTTCAGTCATCACCAATTACTGGTAGTAATGTAGGCCTATGGCTTTTTAGCTTGTTTACAAGCTAGATGTTAACTCTGTCTCTCTTTTGTTGAAAGGTAGGTAGCATGCAATGGATTTTTAGAACTTCTTCCAGTTGTGGGCTAGAACAACAACAACAAACTAGATGAAAGATGCTGAAATATTGGAGCAAAGCTAAGTGATACTTCTCTTAGGGGTTGTCATTACAAGAGAGCCCTTTCACACAAAAGTAGTCATGTGATCTACTGTTAGCGTGGACATTTTGATGATAGGCTCTTTTAATGTGTTCATAATAGAAGTCCACATCCCTCTGTTACACACATTGACCCTATGTTTCCTGTCATCTTTTGCAAAATTTCACAAAAACTGGCCAAAAACAGGCAATAGGGAAGCTATTTGCAACATAGTAGTTTCTTGGCTTACCATTGCTGGATGCCAATGGCTAAATCTAATGATCTAATAAGCTAATGATCCGGGTGTAGCAGCCAGCCGTGCCACCCAATGTTGATGGCTCAATGTTATCATTGAGCCATCAGCTCAAGAAAGAAACAACCAATGCCAAAAGAGCGAGGGAGCACTTGAGCCATGACCATAAGTAGACTGACTGACTAGTATATACCGTACATGAGTCCAGACCTCGGTTGCTCTTAGGAATCCTTCCAATGTTTCATCAATCAATAAGATCAATTGTGCAACACACATCAAAACATCAAATCTATCACAAGCTAATTTGCAGCCACATTTGTCATTATTGGTTTGGTTTATGTTGGTGTTTATTTTTGAGTTGAGCAGATTAATTGATAGATGTCATAATTTATTTAAATTACAATTAGCTGTTTGCAAGGCAGCACAAACATTGGATAATTGGGCAGATGGAGGCAATGAAATTCTCATCAGCAGAAAAAGTCACAAAGGAAAAGTATAAGCAACACAGAGAGGGATTCTCCTTGGTTTGCTCTTGAAGCGACTTCCTCCACCTGGGGCGTTCCTCCAAATTAACTTCTCCCTAAGCCTTTACCACATACATTTGTACATTTGTAGAGCTTAAGCATATGGACTCATTCAAGTCAGCATGACAATGTTATACAATGATATAGGTAACACTTTCCTTACAATGATGAAACGGGGAGCTAGAGCTTTACTTATAGAAGTCGTACGTGTGTGTGTGTGTGTGTGTGTGTGTGTGTGTGTGTGTGTGTGTGATCTTGTTATTATTAATTGTGTTTGACAGCCTGTAAGTTCCTCATTCTCTCTCCAACTGGAGACATCTGTTTTCCATTTAAACCTCACAGCCATAGGGAACCCCTCTCAAGACACATACACATCTGCTCACACACACAAATAAACTGAGTTCATACACATATGTTCAAAAAGGCAAATACACAGATGTCACATTTAAATGAAGAAGGGTGCTGCTTTCCGAATAACAAAATACTCAGGTTCACATGAAATTACATTACAAAGTGCAAAATATACATTAATTCAAGTCAAGTAATTTGGAATATTACATTGTCCTTTTTCACTCTATTTAGGGAGTACTCGGCTAAAAACAATTCTCCACAGGGGGAACATCACTGAATAAAGGTTGAAAACCACTGCTATATAGCACTTACATGTTTTTTGAATCATACAATATGTAAGTACAACATCTTGCTGTTGAAGCCATAAGATTTGATCAAAAATCCTATCAGTATCACCTTGTTTCAATCCAGTGAATTCAGCACTGATTTTTTGGGGGGGATAATTAACATGATTGCCTTTAGGGTATAAGAAAGTACTAACAAGCAAAGAGCAATGCCAAGTCAACTTAAACCTGAATTTTACCACTTAAGCCCCATTGCCCCACCTGTGGGGCAGATTTGATGTTTTGTTCTAAACTGTCTATAATATTATAATAAACATGAGAAAATATATTGATGTTGTACATCAAATTAAAGAAGACAACTGGGGCTACAAGTATCAGTGAGCCATTTAAACACAACTCAAACACCAACTGAAATAAAAATACAAATATCATGATCATAATTTTGTCAGGTGTCGGCCCACTCAGAACGTTTCCGTAGCTAGCGACATGTAGCTTTGTGCAATCATAAAAGAAGAGATGTTCGAAAGCAAGAGGACTTCACACAGATTCTAAATATCTTTACAGAATCCTTCTGCACCAAAGTATCACGGAGATATAAGCCAAAGAACACAGAAATATTAATCGCTTCATAGCTTTACATTCAGCAAATTCAACATACTTTTGTTCTTGAGAAGAAGAAAAACGTTTCTCTCCCCTGCATTCCAGCTGGCATGGCTTCAGTGTGTGTGTATGTCCCTTTAAAAACCAGGCGGACTTTTGGGGAAGCGTCATAATCAGCTGTCAGGAAGTTCAATTTCAGCGAATCGGATTTCACATTTCAAATATGGCGACGCCTTTCTGTCTCCTATTGGCTCACAGTGCTGTCAATCTTGTCTTTCTTGGTACCAATCGATTCTATTGACTCTAAGTATTCCAATGACGTGTCGTTCTTTAAAATCCGCCCTTCCCGGCAGAGATATCGCAACAGCTGCGCTGTGACAGATCCAAAAACCGGCTTTACGCACAGCACGCACGCGCACAGCACCACTTTGTTTGATCGTTTTTTTATCTTTGATTTACTGTTTTAAAGCCACATAATGATGTATTTGCATGTATTGATCACCACAAGTAAAAGTGAAAGTGAAAGAAATGGTTTGGTACATGAGAAAAGTCAAATGGCACAGATGGTGCTTCAATGGGCCCAAATGCAAATTTTAGAGACCTCGCCTAAATTCTCTTTACTAAAAAGTCTCCAACTATTGTTCTGCTTTATTTTTTCTGAGTCAAACTTTGCAGAGAGTCTGTTCACAAGTTGTATTATTATCTGGGTGATTTTAGGCCTTTGCTGTGCATCCATCCAGGATATATTCATCCTGAAAGTGCTTTTTTTTCTAATCGAACCTGAAACTTCTATGAAAATAGAAGATCCATCTTTATTTACTCTTAACCAGTAACATATATGCTAATATTTACACATCTGAACAAAAGCTCACATGTGTTCCCTTTATTATAACACCAACATTATTCAAATAGCTTGTGTGGTTGCAGAGCTACACCCTTTTTAGTTTGGGTATGTCATTTCGAGCAGAAACCTAAAAAAACGGGTGGGGGTTAACAGGTTATCACTCACTCACAGACTAACTTTGTGGACACAGTGGCAGAAACATATGGAGCTTGTGCAAAAATCCCTTCATGTCAAACTTCAAATATGCATTCCATCAAAGAAAAACAAACTATGTTTCGGAGAAGCTTCACTTCATTCTTTCTCTGGTACACATTTGGTTGTGTTTTCTCAAATGTTGATAAGGTTCAATGAAAATCCCACATTGAAAGCCCACATTTAAATCCTTCCTGCTCCAATTTGCTGATGCTGGTGTTGCAGCCTTTCCCAGATAATTATAAACTTATCACTCGACCCAAAAAAAAGAAAGAAGAAATAGCTCCATGGCTACAGCATACAAAAAACCTCCCTAACTCATCTACTACACATGGAAACAAACCATTATAGAGTAAATCAATCACATAAAGGCAGTGGCAAGTTTCCAATGCCCCCCTAAGAGTATCCAAGACCATGGAAGACATGCCACCAGTGTGGATTGACTTACACGTGTGTTGTAAGGAAAGATTTGGTTGCAGGATTTTGTAGGTTTCTTTGTTTTATCAGACCCACGGTGAGAAAGCATGACATCAGTACGGCTTTGTAATGCACAATTTACCTCTTGGGGAGATCATTTTAGCCCATTCAAAACACATGTATCTTAAATTAACAAATATTTACAACACCAAAAATACCTATTTTAATTGGATTTTTCTTCACCCAGGAAAACATTTGCTTCAATTTTGTTCACTTCAGGATGAAAAGGATATTCCAACTAGGTGAATAATATTTAAATGTCATTTTATGAATGATATTTGTGGAAGTTCTATTATGGCCGATAAGCAATAGGCTGACTGAGTTACTGGAACACTTAATTAACCTGAGCCAACTTTAATGAAATGTGTCTCTCTGGGCTTTTCCTGCTCTGACAAGTAACCGAGGGGCATCGGCCAATCATCATACTTTTACAAGTTAGAAGTGAGACATATTGTTTGCTTGGCTAAATGCACATAGGTTGCATTAAGTTGTATCAATATAAAGCAATATAAAATATATTAGAGAGGGCTTTTCTGTGTATACTTCCTAACACGCGCTAGTAGCAGCTCAGACTATAGGTGCAGTTTTATTTGTAAACCACAGATAAAAAACATTTATGTTATTACTGTTCGAATAATATGTTTCTTCTCTTCTAGCTATCAACTATTTGATTTGATGGAAGCTTCAACAATGGTATGTGTATGGTGTTGATAGTTAATGGCACAGTTGGATGGTAAGCAACAGTAAGTAACAGGAGTGCAACATGCATTCAATTTGTCACACTCCCATCATTTCACTTATCTCATGTTCCAGACACCAACCAACACAGGCACTGCACCATCATTTTGTCCCCTCATTAAATGTTTTGCTATTATATCACATATGGCTTTGTCAAATCATCACAAACTTAACAGAAAATGATTTAGTAAATCTCAGTTGCATTTCAAAATATTTCAATTCATGCTTGAACAATTAAGAGTAACTTGTGTGCATATCAGTCAGTGATATATGACAACAGTATATACTGTATTACTATATTCATTGAAAAACAAAAGTGTGTTTCGTCTTTATTGGGGTTTTTTCAGTCATGAGGTCTAGTAAAAAAATATTTCAGTGTTCTTCATTGCACTTTCAGATTGTTTCTGGGTCTGAGTATGCAAGGACAGGGAGCACAGTAACTCTGTGTGCTCAAGTGTAGGTATGTAGACGTGTCTGAGTTTGGGACTGAGCAATTTTGGCTGATAAGTCAAGTAGCTGAGTCAACACTTCATTATATTTGGGCCTCTATTCAGCATTTTCCTCTCTCTTCTCTCTGCACACTCTCAACCCTGCATCTCTGTTATCAGCCGTACACACCTACGCTTTCCTGTGCACCCCATCCTATACTCTGAACTCTTCCCTCTAATATTCAAATGTAATCTCTTGTTTGATCTCTACGGCTCACCTTGTTTTCTTTCTTCCTTTAATAATGCTCCCCTTTTCTACTGGTAGATTCAACAAAAACAAAAACGGAAGTTATTCCTAAAACACATTAAAAATTGTGAATCTCATCCATTATTCCGAGAAAAACAAAATTTGGTAGGGATTAAATGGTCAGGATGAAATAGCAAAACCTTGGTGATTCCTTTACTTTTCATCTAACACCAGCATTGGGTATAAACGTAATATTTGTCAAACACTTTAGTTTATGACCAAATAACTACTAAACAAATGGTATTCCTATCGGCCAGAGCTGTACTTTGTATTTAGTATCAAATATTAGCATGGTAACATACCTAACTATGGATGAAACTGTTTAATATAATACCATCAGCATGCTAGCATTGTCATTGTGAGCATGCTGACATTGTCAGGCCGAGATTCCGATCAGGACTCAAAATGCTGAGGCGTCAGTGAGCAGAGTTTAATAAACAAAAACTCTCCTAAGAGGTGGAGGCTAAATAATGTACTAAGAAACAAAACACTGGATTATGAAAACTATAACAAAAATCACTCTTTCGAGGTTGGTAATCAGTCTCCAAAAAGGCTCGGCGGCTATGGACGTGGCTTTGGTGAACGACCATGAGATGAAACACTTTGGCACAGGACAGAGGGAAGACGCAGACTATAAGCACATGAGGGTAATGGGGAACAGGTGGAAACAATCAGGGATCAGGGGAGACAATCAGACCGGTGACACATGAGGAAGGGCAAGTGACCTGAAACGAGAGGAGAGTTAGACTTCAAAATAAAACAGGAAGTTACGAGACAGAAACCCAAGACAAGACAAGCTTCACCACGGTGTGACAGACATAAGCATTAAGCTCACTTTACTTCAACGAGCTGCTATAAACTCTTGTGACAGTGATGCCCTGCTCTCACATGCTTAAAGCAAAAAACGTCTTGCCGTTGAATAAGTCCCCTAAACTGACTCATCGTGTGATGAGCAGGGATTTAAAATATATATACAGGACTGTCTCAGAAAATTAGAATATTGTGATGAAGTTCTTTATTTTCTGTAATGCAATTAAAAAAACAAAAATGTCATGCATTCTGGATTCATTACAAATCAACTGAAATATTGCAAGCCTTTTATTCTTTTAATATTGCTGATTATGGCTTACAGCTTAAGAAAACTCAAATATCCTATCTCTAAATATTAGAATATCATGAAAAGTATACTAGTAGGGTATTAAACAAATCACTTGAATTGTCTAATTAACTCGAAACACCTGCAAGGGTTTCCTGAGCCTTGACAAACACTCAGCTGTTATAAATCTTTTTTTTTACTTGGTCTGAGGAAATATTAAAATTTTATGAGATAGGATTTTAGAGTTTTCTTAAGCTGTAAGCCATAATCAGCAATATTCAAAGAATAAAAGGCTTGCAATATTTCAGTTGATTTGTAATGAATCCAGAATGCATGACATTTTTGTTTTTTTAATTGCATTACAGAAAATAAAGAACTTTATCACAATATTCTAATTTTCTGAGACAGTCCTGTATATTACACATTTACGCAGCAAACATCTGCAGCTATGCATAATAAATTCCATACTGAGCGGATATTCCATTGATAATGTTAATTATTTTCGGCCACAGTAAGATCCCTGACTACACCGTAGTGCAATTTGATAATAGCTGTTGAGAACAAGACAATAAGGGTAAATCGATATTAGCCAAAATATAACTGAACTGATCCTTGGTGCAATTATTAAATGGGTCTTCTTTCCCAAATGGAAAGTAAGGACATTACTCCCGATGTGATACTAATGTGTATGGATGGTTCCAGCATGAGCTGGCATGCAAATATGCATTTCAAACTGTCCACATTTAACATCTCAAACTAGTGCCAGATAGACAGATCTTGTTAGGGAAGGCTGCGAGCCACGGGGAGTACAACTCAAAAGCAGACCTCAAGAAGCGGTAGTCGGATTAAAAAACCAAGGTCTTTACTCGGCAAACATTCAGAGACGAACTGGCAGAGAACAAGGGGTACACAGACTACATAAACAGGGTAACGAGGCACAGTTGAAAACAATGAGGGCGGGGCTTGCAATCACACAGGAGGGCGGCACACGAGGAGGGAGGAGTCTGAAACGAGAGACACGGTGAGAGACAGACAACACAACACAGAAGTACCCTGAAGGTCTGGCTGTAACAGATCTTTTTCCTTCTCGTGGAATACACACGTACAGACACATTTACACACACCCTCATGATCGTTGACTTCTGCTATAGTGGGGCAGATAAAAGCATTTTTTTTATACGAATCGTGCAGTGGTGGGCCGTCAGGGCCAGCAAGGCCTTCTCTGCTGGCCTAAACATCATCAGAATATTTTTTCTTTTTTAAATAAATGTTCCCACAAATATGTATTCAAGTATTCCCCAGAATAAGAGTTATACTCTTCATTTCATAGCTTTCATCTTGGTTGCACTGCTTCCAGCCCCAGGTTGAGATTTGGAAAACTTTTGGGGACACCCGAGCGGATCTATAGATCAACGAACAAGCGCGCAGGGCAACCGATCTGCACAATGAAAAGGTGAAGAAAAATAGGGAAATATTGAAAAGACTCATTAATTGTGTCATGTGTTTGGGTAAACAGGAACTTTCATCATCACGGTGAAACTGCTTTGGGTGACAATGTGCTATTTAGTGAACACACTGTAAAAAAAAGTTGGACTTAAAGCTCAAAGTTTGTGGACCAGAAATGGATAGAAGACGAATATTAATTAGTGCTGTGAAAAATAACGCGTTAACTCAGTTAATTCAATTACAGGTTTAACTTTTTTTTTTTTTTTTACGCATTTAACGCATGCGCAGAATGAGCTTCCAATCCGTCTGTTGTTGGTCGTCGGGACGAAAAAAAAGTCACTTGCAAAATGAACTTCCAATACACCACTTCAATCTGAACTCTGTCCGCTCTCATGCAGACGGTCTGTTCATCGGTAATGATCCTTCCGCAGGTTCACCTTCGGAAACCTTGTTACGACTTTTACTTCCTGTAGATCAGGGTCTCAACACGTCGATCGCGACCTGCCAGTCGATCGCGGCGTAGTGTCGGTAGATCGCATGACATTAAAAAGATTGGCCCGCCCCCTGACCAGTGGCGTCCCTAGGCTAAAAAACCCGGGGCTAAAGACCCGGATGTTTTTTAATTAGCCCCGAATGTTAATTTCAAAAAAAAAAAAAAAAGATTTGGCACACAAGTGGTTAACACTTCCAGGTCGCACGTGACGTCATTCACCCAAAACAGCGGAGTCAGACTGGCAGCAGGCGCACGTAACAGCAAGCTGCTGTCTGAGAGTGTTTCTATGTCAACAAATTTCGCTGCTTCATTCTTCTGGGCTAAGCCCAACGCCGCCGCTCCCATAACGCGCATCGCTCTGCCGTGATGCGCGCCGACACATCCGCGCACACAGGTGAACACACTCTCACTAGAAAAACTCACTAGCACCCCCCCAAACATAAAGTACCTGTGGGGTACTTTATGTTTGTTTGTTGACTACCTAAATAGCCCTTTAAATAAATAAAAAAGTTGATATTTCTTATATGTTTGACACAGTGAAAAACAGCCTGGGGTCAAATTGACCCCAAAGAACACCGACATTAAACATTGAATGGGGTCAAATTGACCCGAAAGGTAACAGGAGGGTTAAACATTCTGTTTAGGATGAAGATGTATTAATGTTCCATATGGAAGAAAACTGCTAAATAACTGCTGAGTTGCAGCACCATTGTATAGAAGAATGTATAAATGTATATATCCGTCTCTTGTCATAAATCTCTATGTTCTCACAAAATATACCGAGAATATCGGTAATATGTGATTAATCATGATTAATCCACAAAAACCTGTGATTAACCCGATTCAAAATTTTAATCATTTCACAGCCCTAATATTAATCTAACTCTGTTGCACTCGAGTATGTTCTTGCCTATTTGTTGAACTGTACTGTATTGTACTCTTCCCCTGCAATTCTCTGAATAAAAATGTCAATTTCAAGGTGACGCAACGCCTGGTTATCCTGCGTCTCTGTCTAACTGTATAGTGTCTAGAGCCATGGCATCATAATGATGGTAATAAGAGGTGGATTAATTCGGGTGGGACTGTGTAGGACCTCACTGAAGGCCCAGGCCCACGGCACGCCACTGGAATCGTGACAATTATGATGAAAGCATGAAATTTGGTGGAGTCCTGCTCATGGACTGCTACTTTCTCTCATTATAGATCAGCTTAAATCAGGTTAGAGAAAATTACAGCTCTTGTCTCATATGCTTGCCGATTTACAATTCAGTTTTATTTTTCTGTTTATTTTGTACAGCCCATTATCACGAATTGCAAATTTTCCTCAGAAAGTTTTTTACAATCTGTACACATCCCTGTCGCAGGACCTCACATCGGATCAGGAAAAACTCCCAAGTACAATAAAGCCAAATAGCTGTGAGGCTCAGAGTTTGAGCAGAGATAACATGGTAATAAATAGATCTGTTTGCAATAAGTCTGAAAATGTCAAAGCAAACAGTTTTTTGAAGAAATAATATTGCTTCATTTCATGTTAAGTTAACTATATAAGTGAACAAGTAGAATACATATTTTTTATGTTGACCTAAGTAGTTTGACTGACCATGATTAAACACGTCTATGCTTTTCCATGCAGTAATGTACTTTGAATTAAAGCTCTCCCACCAAATTCCATGTGTTTATTACAATCTTAAAGCTCTATATAATTGACATCTTTACATTTAAAGGACCCTATGCTGTCCTTATTTGGCGGTTGCCTTGGTCTTTGAAGTTTTCTTCTCAGCAGTGTTTGCAGCTGTGGTAGCTATTGTGCTTAAAATTAATCCATATATTAATAGTGTCAGAGTTCTGTCTCTCTGTCTCTTTCTCATACATGTTGAGAGATTTGTTTCCAAAGTATTATTATTTCCATTCCCTCTGGACAAGTACCTATGATTCTGTCTCACACACACACACACACACACACACACACACACACTGTTTTGACCAGAAATGGCACTTATGTTAACAACCAAGCAGAGTAACTCAGATCACTGCGTGTTCACACCCTGCGCTATGCAACTCATGAGTGTGAATGTGAGCCTGTGTGTCTGTGGGTGTGTTGTTGTGCGGGACACGATCAAAGGTACTTGTACAGGAGGGATAGAAATGATAATCCTTTTGTAACCAAATTCTCTAATCATGTATGCATGGTTTGATACTTTGCCTCAGCTGAAACAGAGCCCACCAGGGACAGAGAGGAAGACAGATGCACGGGAACAACAGATAAGGACTGAAGAGTCCTCGGGGTTCGCAAATAATAATATTCATGTCAATATTAAAATGTATCATAACATCTCAGGTCTTTTTCACATCGACTTTGCATTTGTGTCTTTTATTTTTCATATGAACTAATCATGAGAGAAAGCAAATGCCTTATAGTTAATTAACTGGAATAACTCTTACAGTGTATGGCCAATGTTTGTTTATTAAGTTGGCGAATGCCAAAGTCAACGTTTATAAGTGAAAAAGTAAAAGCTCATTACAATACAATGATATGATATGATTGTTTTTTTATAATAAAATAGTGAGATGTTGCACATTTTCTCCACATGAACTGGCCTTTAGTGTTCCAGAGCTCAGCAGCATTTGTTCCATGTTGGTGGTTGTTATCAGAACCTCAATCTTCCTATTATTCTATTCAGAAACCGATTCATAACTTAGAGTTTGTAGCAACAATTAAACATTGTATGTCTCCCGAGTAACACGTATAGTTTGAATTACTTGACAGTCAACATCACAACTCCAAAGATTTTGACAAAATACCCCATGTTTGATAGTTCAAAGATGGCATGTCGTTTGCTCCATCTATAAATCATGTGTTCAAATGAATGATTTTTGCATTTGGCTACTGCAGCACATATTTTACCTTAAATCTCCTAGCAACAACAGATTGAATTGGCCCTTTCTTCACAAGAAGAATATGGTCCTTATAATTTCCTCCACATTGAACAAGTTCTGTGAGCAGACTGTCAAGTGCTAGACAAAAAGGACGAAAGGATAATTATGGGTCAAATTATGCCTTTTAATAATGCTTCAAATGAGCTCCACTTTGGGTTTTAGTTCCCATTGGCACCCTAATCAAAGCTACTTTAATGTCCCTCCCATCCCCAACCTACTGGTAGTTTGAATATGCTCCATTGCTGCTACTACTGAAGCCACTGTTATGCTATGATGATGTGATTGTGTTTATTAGCAGTCTTCTTATATATATCAATTGTCTGCAGGACAACGAAAAGCTCAGAAAACAGACACAGGACTGATAGAAATCAAAAGAATACTCTATTTTCATCAGAACACTTGTTTACATGAAGTGATTTTAGAATTTATATTGAGCAATACAGTTGGTATTATGCACTTAATGAAAACATACACTATCATACTGGAAAAGTATGCAGTGATGATTTTCATATATTGCAATAACAGGGCTGAAGGACACATGTATGATGTTATGTGCTGTATTTTCTGGCTTGAAGCATATTTCAATCATGCAGGAGCTTGTTCATGGGCCGGCTTTGCTTGAAATGAAAAAAACCTTACACTGCAGTCAATATCTAATTTTTTTTGTTTTGGTAGAAACAACTAAGAACCCCCCGCCCCCCCACACACACACACACACACACATACACACACACTAGCTGTTACAGGAAACTGCATTTCTTCCTTTTCCCGTCTTCCTTCCTTCTTGTTTCCTCTGCTCTCATACACACTTACAAACAAACACACCATATTCCATTATATTATACACCACCTCCTGACCCATGTGCATGTGTAGCTGGGAGCTACCAATAAATCCATTTAGTTTCTAATTGATTTTTTTGTCCTGTTGCTGGCTATCTTGCACACACACTGCTACTCTACCTGACCATTGGATAATTACTTTGCCAGAATGCATGCAAATAAACACACACACACACAACACACACTTACACATTTCAACATCATCCCTTTTTATCAGGTGCTTCTTTACTTTCTCAAAAAAAAAAAAAAGAAAAAAAAAAAAAAACAAAACAAAACATATAACAAAACTCTTCTCTTCATGTGTATGCCTCTGTGTCTCCTACTCTTGTGTGTGTGGTGCACTCACATCTTCTGTTCGTTACATACACGACGCACGTAAAGTGGATAAAGTGGAATTTATTTTTTGGGTAGTGCCATCCAAATTTTAAAATACACACACTAGCTGTTACACAAAACTGCATTTTTTCCTTTCCTCCTTCCTTCTCCTTCTTGTTTCCTCTTTTCCTCTCATCACAAACAAACAAACACACATTGGACTAACATACCTCTTTATACCCCCACCTGACTGTATTGTGGCGTAGCTATAATAGCTCATTTAATTTCTAATTTTTTAGTTTGATTAGTTGAGCTATCTTGCACTCTTGCACTACCTTGCTCCCACTTTGATGACCATTGCCCTGGGGTTAAATGAATGCAATAAATGCAGAACAACAGAGCACAAACACAACATTTCCGACAAATTGTTCCAAATAAAACTAGTATTGCTTCACCTCAAATAAAAACTGGAATCTTTAAACAAAAAAAAAACAATTAAAAAAAAACAAAACATATAACCATTTTCTTCATTGTGCATTTTCCTGCTCCTCTTCTCTGTGCGTGTGTGTCACATATCTCACATTTTGCACACAGCATCACATTTCCTACATTTACATTTATTTTGGGTAGTGCCATCCAATACATTTTAGCAAACATCCCAGTATGATTCAATGCAAACAAAGTATCCAACAAAGGGTTAGGGGTTAGGGTTATGGGTTAGTGTTAGTGTTAGTGTTAGGGTTAGGGTTAGATGTATACAAATATGATAAATATATTATAATAAAATTATAATATGACATAAATCACATATATATATATATAAATAAAATTATATATATATATATATATATATATATATATATAATATAATAGAACATGTTTATATCTTAACCCTCTTGTTACCTTTACATTTACTAACATATTTTACCCTTGGGGTCAATTTGACCCCAGCAATTAAAACCTCCAGAAAATTATTAGAATTATTATTGTTTCCCAAGTTTAAGTGTGAGGTACTTTATGTTTGTTTGTTGACTACCTAAATAGCCCTGAAAATATATTAAAAAGTTGATATTTCTTATATGTTTGACACAGTGAAAAACAGCCTGGGGTCAAATTGACCCCAAGGAACACCGACATTAAACATTGAATGGGGTCAAATTGATCCGAAAGGTAACAGGATGGTTAAGATAGACCAATGAATCTTGTCAGGGTTAAAGTGTGCCTGTTTTTATCCTCCTCCTCAATGTGTTTCTTCACTGCAATCCTGTGTCCGTCGTCCAGCTGGTAGCGACGTTCACTTTGCCAAATATGGAAAATATGGCTGGAGGAGTTATCCATGTGAGTCCTGGTGTTCTCATGTTTTCTGTGTGCTTCAGGTCCCTTACTCCCGTAACTGTCCATGCTGGATCTGTCCCTGTTGATTTATAAAGCACAACAGCATTCAGCTCGCCAAACCCTCCGGGTGTACCGGTCTCTACAGAATCTTCATGTGCCACTTTTTCAGCGCGTCTGGAGTCTCCTCGAGCCCAGTTGATCTGGGCCCAGCTGTTTTACCTGTAGTTTCTCGCCAAAGTTCTTTTCTCAAACGGGCAGGGATTTTAGTCGCGGGTCGGGTCTCCCGTTGTCATATCGTTAAAAGAAAGCGCCAGACGAGATCGCACAACTTTTGGGTAAGAGGACTTTTTTCCCATAGCTGAACCTATTTTAGGATACGTATTGGCTAAATTGTAGATCACTCATTTATATCTTTAATCAGTAATAGGCTAAACTGCTTCTTATCGGCTAAATCGATTTGGCCCCAGCGCAGCTGAGAGATGCAGACAGGCGGATAGGACTTTCAATAAAGGCATTCATTTTGCGCAGATATCCCATTTTAGAAATATATTTGGTTATGATCTATATTTACAAAAAATATTATAAATATTATAATTTTTGTATACTTTTTTTGGGTGGGGCTCAAGGTGGGTGGCCCTCTATTGGCCAGCCGCCGCTGCATGTATACCTGTGTGAGATGTGCGGGGAAGAAGCTTCCACTTATAAATTATAGAGAGTGAAAAAAAATATAGATGGAGGTAGGATGGATCGGTGAGCCGAGACATTAGTATTTTTGCCCTACTTTCCCTCCAGCTTGTTAAAAGCAATTGTCTGGACAATCTGTCACCCGGCATGTAACGGCTGCCCTTGTGAGGCTATGCACACACACACACGTACACACACACCCACACACACTCACTGACATACATGCGACCACCAAGCCTCCACTAGACAGGACTCAGGAGCCTAGTTAGACTGACATATTCTTAGCCTAACCTGATGTGGTGGGTGGGTGTGTGTATGTGTTGCTTGCTACAGTAAAATATGTCTCTTCAAAGTAGGATTATGTTTATTTTCTTAAATTCATTCTGATTAAGAGTAAAAATAGACAACAAAGCAAGCTGTGCTGTAGGGCGTGGTGACCATGTGACTGAGAGGTCACTAACACAGAGTTCTTCTGGGTCTTGTCCGTGTTTTAGTCTTCTAACTTTAACCTTTTACAAGAGTCAATTGTAATCTTTTCGGTCGCCTGAACATGTCTTATTCAGCTTTTATTTGTACTTAGCAGCAGTCCACAAACCATGGGGCGATGTCACAGTGACTACATCTACTTCTTTTATAAAATCTATGATGTCGACCGACAAAGGTGCACTATATTTTTCTCAAAAGTCAATTAGAGCAGATTAAGGCTTTTTCAGGAGCAGGGCTTAAAGATACAGGCACTCAGTTTTTTTTTACATTAGCATGTAGCCTCAACATGTTCTTGAAGAAACTCAAAATACAAGTATGAACATGAAAAGGAGCATGACATGTCCCTTTTAAAAGTTGCACTGGGTCAGAGAGTTGTGTAATGTACGAATGTACTATCAACTAATGTGAAAATAAAAACAACGTTTGCCACATTCAACTATGAACTGATATTTTTTCACCAAACATGTAATAAACAAACATTTTCCAAGGATAGAGAGAAACAAAGACCAAAAACATACCATATCAGTGTGCGTGTGTTTTTAGAGTTTAAGTACATGCGTATGCATGTGTTTCAGTTCATCCATGCAACAGATGTGCGAGTTCCCTTTGTTGTCGTAATCCAAACACCAAATATGAATTGATGTTGTTTTTTTCTGTCAAACAGAATAAAATGACTTTCTTTTTCTGACTTCAAGCTTCCAAAGACTTTCTCTGTCTTCCCTTTAGCTTTTAAAGAGCAATCCTACAGACAACAGACACACAGCAGAAAAGCCTCTTCCAGAGTCCCCTTTAGCCGTCAACTGCGCTGACAGGATCAGATTTAACACCGCACTTGATTTTCTCAACCCTCCAAGAAAGCTAAGGAATGACTGTCTCACATTTCTCTGCCACCCTTTGTCTCGCTGCAGATCAAAACTGAACTAGACAGATAGTGTGTAGTTAAAAGACACATAAAGGGCTGAGTGCTGTTAGCTGCTAATGATGCAAACATGGACTCTGTCCTGCCACTTGAGCTTTTGCTCAACTGGTGATGTGATGATTAATACAACCCTGTATCACAAAAATTACGTTCCCCCAGACCTAAAATGCAATTTGCAGTTACGTTTGACTGAAACGTATTTCTCTCCAAATTACGTTTGACTGAAACGTATTTCTCTCCAATAATAACACACCTGGGGGCCCTTAGCTCAGTGCTATCGGTCCAAAACTGTAGGGTATATCATATTCAGATGCCCTTCTTTGAATTTGAAAAGAATCCAGATCTTTAAGTTGATTGAAAGTGTGCAAAATTAACTAAAAGACTGGTTTTAAGGATCGTACAAGGGTTATTGGCACGGTGACAATTTTCTCTTGTGAATCTTTTGGAGGGGATTCCCCCCACGACCTCAAAGTCTTATATTTAGGTAAATATAATATATTTAATATATAGCAGAAGGGTTATATCTGAGAGACAATTGGGAGGTCAAAGGTCAGTCTGCAGAGTATGCGTGTGTGTGCGTGTGTATTTGTGTGTGTGTGGGTGTGTGTGTGTGTGTGATTCTGCCTGTGTTTGTATGTATGTGAGTGTCTGTATGTGTGTGTCTGAGTGTGTGTCTGTGTGAGAGTGTGTGTCTGTGTGTGTCTGTCATTCTGTGTGTGTGTGTGTGTGTCTGTGTGTGTCTGTCATTCTGTGTGTGTGAGTGTGTGTCTGTCTGTGTGTGTGTGTGTGTGTGTAAGAGTGTGTGCGTATGAGAGTGTGTGTCTGTGTGTGTGAGTATGTGTGTGTCTCTGCCTGTGTGTGTGTGTGTGTACGTATGTGAGTGTCTATGTGTTTCTGTCAGTGTGTGTGTGTGTGTGTGTGTGTGTGTGTGTGTGTGTGTGTGTGTGTGTGAAGCGATGTATTAGTTTGCATGCATATCAGTGAAAGTTGAAGGGTAAATCATGTTTTATTAACAATTCCCAAATTATTTCCCAGATTTTTCCAGATACCTGCTCTTTTTGTTTGATGAGAAGTAAACACGCCCTGTAAATAACCCCATGAAGGGTTTATTGTTTTGAGTTGTTTGACTGTTCAGCATTTTCCTTATTGATTTTGATGTATGCCTTTTATATTGTATTGTTTGAATAAATATAGACGTTTTATACTACTTCCGCTTAACAGACAAATCGGACTTTTATTTTGAAAGGTAACAAGGAAGCGCACTTTTTTTTAGGTTAAAATGCGAACTTTATGGTATAGATTACGGACAGATGCACATTTTATAACAAGTTTAATAGTTGATTTGACCGGTATGGGACTGACTCTGTTAAGGTGGTGATGAGGTGGTGATAGTTTACGAGTTTTAATTAATGTATTGTCACCTAAAAAAAGAAAATAAAGGAGAGTCACCAGCAGTAAGTCTTCACGCCAATTCATATGATCCGACAACGCTTATTGCTGTCAGAATACGCAGGCGAAACAACATATATAACATAATAATAAATAAGACTAGAGGACGCTTTTTACAATTCATAACAGCATTGTAGAAAAGAGAGATAACAAACGGCAAAGATACGTTGATCAGAGACGTATTTGTTATTATAATACGTCAAATACAAACGTAATCTGGAGAGAAATACGTTTCAGTCAAACGTAATTTGGAGAGAAATACGTTTCAGTCAAACGTAACTGCAAATTGCATTTTAGGTCTGGGGGAACGTAATTTTTGTGATACAGGGTTGGATTAATAGCAGGGGGGCTTATTTTAATGCCCTGGAGGAGGTCCTTTTAAGATTTCCCAGTGTCTTTAAAAAAAGAGTCTGTACTCTCAACCACTTTGATTATTACCACAATGGTGAAATAATAGATATAGAACATTAATATGTCATATATATGTTGCTTGACACAATCATATATTCACAGTTTGAGTTATTTTCTTGATTTAGTAATGCTGAACCAGTATGTAATGGCGTTGATCACTGAAAATGTAAAAAAAAAAAAACTGACATACTAAACAATTTTAAGAACCTATGATGATGAAAAAAGAATGCAGTTTATTTTTTCCATTTCGATGCTTCAGCGAGAGAAAGGTCTATCGTTTCATCACGTTAGGTTGCTTAGATGAGTCTGTGACGCCAGAATATGTATAACAACATCTCACCCCTATCGCCCGAACAGCGAGCAAGGTCAAGCTAATCACTGCTTTTATAAGCCTGAGGTGGTGGGGAGAGGGGAGGAAGGCGCTTGCTGATTATTGAGCTTCTTTGATGAAAACAGCCAGTGGAAAGTGATTCAGAGACGGGTGGGGTTAAATGAAGATGGAAAAATCAGGAAATGACTGTCAATGATATTAAAGGCCTCTTCTGGTCCACTGATGAAAGACTAAATATGATAAATGCTTCTTAAGTCCTGCTCATTTTGTGCTGGTTGACACACACACACACACACACACACACAGTCATGCTCACACAAACATACACAACCGTTTCACTAACCAATATTTCAACGATGTGTGAGTAAACCCAAGTCAATCTTAAAATATGGAAAAAGTGTTTAATGGAGGAACAGAAACTGAAAACGAGTTTTGAAAAATGGCCCCACTGGTTGTTTTTATTCCTCCCTTATAGATATAAATCGTTGGTAATACTGCAAATCACTGATGGGTACATGTGGATGTAATGAAATACATGCATCAAAACAGAGTGAACACAGGGATGAATCTCGAGGTTATATTCTGCAAGATGTTGTTTACCCAGCTGTTTTCCTCCCTTAACTGCTTATCATGGGAGAACCGAATTGAATATGAAAGCAAATGCCAATGTTTTTTTGGGAGGGCTTTGGCATATGTTGACATTTGCAGAGATGTTACCATCTCTATTTTTATTCTAAGACCGAATGTAGAATGTTGAAGTATAAAGTGCCGTCGGTGTGCGTGAGGGCAGGCGGGTTTTCACTCCATGTGAATCCTATAGGTTTTGCAAACCTATGTACTTCGCCCACAGATGAATAGATCAGCGAATGATCCACTGACAGCGTCACTGCTCCGCACTGCATCACAGCATAAAGAAAACAACGCTTTCAGGGTTTCCAGTTAACGTCTTGGATACAAATGACTAATGCAGGCATTAAAGTCATCCACTCTTCCTTTTTAATGCACAAACACACTTACGTACACAGAGGTTACTGTGTACGCATATACACAGATGTTTGCACACACAAACACACACACACACACACACACACACTCATGCACCAGGGACTTTTTAATTGTGCGTATTGAGCTCAATAAGTGAGTTTGATTCCCCCCCATCTCTCCTTGTCTCTGCTGTAGTCATTGACTATATATGAACCTATATTGAGAGCAATACATGGCAGGTAAGACTGTGGGACACCTCAGATTCCTGCCTCTCTGCCTACAGTAATTATCACAACAAAGAGGAGAAATTCAGCACCAATGTGTGTAAGGGGCATTAACTTGAGTGCTGTGTGATTATTAAAATTCATCTCTGCACTAACTATGTGTGTGTGTACAGTTTTTGTGTATATGATTAAGTTATTTTAGATTTAGTGCTAATATAAAAGAGAAGAATAAGAATTGCCAGGAGGTGAAAATAAGAATCCGACACATTCTGCATCGTAAGTGTGACTTTGGAGTAGAGAACATATATATGTGCTGTCAAATGAATTGATTTTAGAATGTTGATGCATTATGCTGCCATGTAGCTCCAAGGAATAACCAATGTTCCTGTTGAACATGAAAAGTACATGAAGGATAAAGGCTGAATGGGAAAGCCTCATTTGTGTCATGTATTTTATTGTTTCCTTTTCTTTCTTTTTTTTCTCTTAATTATTTATGGCTTTTTGTGGCCAATGGGAATTTTGATAAATGGCCCAATTCTGAACAAATACTGAATTAATTTAAACTAAATAGTGTCACTATGACTGATGGCACAGCAGGCATGTTATTATCACCTCAGGGCTGTTATTAAGCTGTTTGCTCACACACCAAGCTCACGGTTGGACATTGGATGCTTTTGGACCATTGCCTTTGACCAAGTATTTTTATTTTGTCTGGCACTGTTAGTACCGTTTGGATCTTATTTTGCCCTGAAATGAGCTAATCGTTGACAGCAGTCTTTGTTTTTCTGCAAAGCAAAAACATAAAAAAACATTTCCTGTTACATGGACAAATAATTAAACTTAAGCTGGTATATTTTTGGTTTGGCAAAAAACAATAGAAACCTGTTTCCCGGACAACTTTTCAGAGGCAGTGGCTTCATATTTAGCATACAGTGAACAGACATTGGTCTTCTTTTGTCTATGTCCTGCCAAAGAAGCAATTATTTTTTCGATGAGTGCTGCAGTCAGCTGGCTATCAGCTGTAGTCTTCGTGATGTCTTGAAGAAAAGAAAAAACTATTAACAGGATGCAAGGCTTTGCTTTTTAAAGGTCTAAATGGGTTGTAGACAAGTGAAGCCAGGGAGGTACAAGTCTTCCTCCTGGTCTGACAAGTGAAGCCCATCCGGATGTGTGTTAAACTTGCATTATTGCAAACAGCCCTCAGGAGGTGACTCCTCTGGTTTAAAGGAGGTAAGACGGGAGAGAAGTCGACGAGAAAATGATCATACTTCTCAATTGATTTATTACCTTACTGAACATGGTTAACATGAGGTTATGGTCTCAATCACTGATGTTCATGATGGTCATTTAATTATGTTCAGATATTATTCAGCGTTCGGTTGCACTTAATTCCACCCATTTTTGTCAATTTTGGTTTCCAAAAGCCAAAGATGGTGACAAGCAAAAAGCCAAACTCAAGGCTTAATAACCGTAGTTCACAAACCAATGGGTGAACAGTCGATGGGTACTAAACAAGCTCAAATGTATGCATACTTTGTTGTGTTTCTCTCGATGTACTGATGTGTTCCTGTCTACATGCTACAAAGAAAGCAAGATTTGTTTCAAATCACATTTAACCTCTCCATCCATCCATCCACTCTCCACTGATTCAGAGAAACCGAGAGAGAGCACAAAAGTGAGTGAGTGTGGGTTATTTTCACATGATTTACTACTCATATTAAAACAGGAATATATTATATCTCAAAATCAATTTGAAAGGAGGGCGGTGTCAGCATTTTGCATGTCATCTCCAGCGATGGGAAGAGACTGGGATGGATGGTAATGTCTTCTCTTATTTAACTCCGTCTGACTCTCCTGTGGCATAAGTTACTACACACAGACACACACAACCTCACAACATACATACGTTTTGACTTGAAGGGAGTTCTTAACTCATCCTGGTCAACATTTGGGAAATAAACTGTCCATGAAATGATGAAGATAAATATTTTTTAATTTGACAGTCCAATTTCAGATTTTAAAACAACAGTGCTCTCATGACATACCAAGTGCTTTTCCTTTGATTTTCTGACTAACAATATGAAATACAAATATATACATAGTATACATAGTACATCATACAGGCAACATGAACTGTGCATAAAATAAAGACATACAGATATTCATGCATATGGTGCAAAATAAAAAAAATGCTTGAGCTGATAAGAAAGCCTTTTTTTCTGACATGTGACTCTTCAGTGTCTACAACTTATAAATTCACAAACAAAGAGAGCAGAAGGTGGTGGAGCATGGTGTGTCTGTATGTGTGTCGAAAACAAATACAACATGGACAGTACTGACAGAATGTAGAAGTTTTAAAAAAGCCTGGCAATGGAAAGATGTTGAAGGGCAACAAAAAGGACAACGATATGGTTCAGGAACAGTGTAAAAAAAAAAAAAACACTGCTAAACAGTGTTAATGGTTTATTTGAGCTCAGTTGTAAATACAGTATAAGTGCAAAATGAGGAGGAGGAGAAGAGGGGGGGGGGGGGGGTAGTAAAGCGAAGGCTGGACAAAGTCTGGGGTGAGGTGTAGCCTGAAGTTTTCATTATACATTAGATAAGGAGTGATTCTCCTGTCTCGTGGATGACAGGATGGATCATTTCCCCACTGAGGACCCAGGAGGTTGAATAGTCCAGACAGAGAGCAGTGATAGCCGGGTCGCCACAGGGAAGAGAATGCTGAGCACCTATTAACTACGGAGTGCAACGCTGGCATATGAGGTTGGCCATTGCCTGAAGGTAGGGGGTACAGTTCCTGTCCAATCCTTTATATTGTAGTCAGCACTGAGGTGACTTGGAGGAATTTAGGAAGGTGTAATGGTTGAATTGCAAAGCACCGACATAAGTGAACAGGGGGCTGAGCCAACGGGGGTCTCGTCAAGGAATGACTGGGGCTTGGACGAGGACTTGAAACGAATCCCTGGTGGAAAAAGGCCATATTTCACAGATGTTATAAATCTTCTGAATCGCCTTGTGGCAAAGTGAGGTTTAAAAGGCTGCTGGTGGTCTCACTGGGATCCTCAGCAGTGAGGGACTGGGGTCAGGAGAGTTATGACTGAGATTTTTGAGGTCTTGCAGAGGCAGAAAAAAAGAGAGCAAAACCAAAAAGGGCTTGAGCTGTAGAGCAGAGATCCCCCGGGCGTTTTAGAGCTACACGTGATTTTATAGAAATGAAATTATTTGCTAATAAAAATACAAGCGACCCACAGTGGTTAGCACTGTCGCCTCACAGCAAGAAGGTCCTGGGTTCGAATCCCGGTCGTCCCGTTCCAGGTCCTTTCTGTGTGGAGTTTGCATGTTCTCCTCGTGTCTGCGTGGGTTTCCTCCGGGTACTCCGGTTTCCCCCACCATCATAAAGACATGCACCGCAGCCTCACCCCGGTTCGTATGGATGTGAATGAGTGTTGGTGGTGGCCGTAGGCGCTGATTGGCTGCCACGCTTCCGTCAGTCTGCCCCAGGGCAGCTGTGGCTACTGATGTAGCTTACCACCACCGGGATGACTGTGTGTGTGACTACTGGACTCTGTAAAGCGACTTCGGGATGTCGGCATGCCTTGAGAAGCGCTATATAAAATAAATGATTATTATTATTATTATTATTACAGGAGAGACCATAAGCAGAAGAGAAGCTGACAAACCGACAGAGAAGTCCTTGTCTTGAAGAGCATTAACAGCTAAAATAAAATAAATTTCCAATCTGTATATTTACTAAGTAACATTTAATTATACCAAAGGGTAATACCAGTCATCAGATGTAAAACACCTGTCTTCCTCCATAGACCAGTGGGGATTCTCTTTGAATACATGTCCGCTTGTGATGCACCTTTGAAGGTGATTGAGTCCTTGAGTTCTGAAAAAGTTAATTTTAATCTGGATTTAAGGTGCAGCTCCGTGAGTAATTGTTTACACTGACGAGCATCTGTTTGCTGCACAAAGTTGATAATGCATCTGTCTCTGCCAGATTTCTGCCTGTGAAAAGATACTGAACTTTTTGGAACTGACGGATATGTTTTAAGAGTTTTCATCATCCCTTTAGTCTACAAGATCAAGGCATTGCTTGTGTGTGTGTGCGTGTGTGTGTAAACTCCAAAACAAACACAAACACTGAAACACCCTTGTTCCTCGATGGATCCGTATAGCCACAACAGCAGAAGCTGTGAGGTCAGCACCATGGTCGTAAACTAATACCTCCTATTTCTTACTTTGTGAGTTTATTTGCACTGTAATTTCCCCCCACAGTCCAAAACACCCTCAAAGAAAGAGGTTTGTTAGGCAAAATGACGACTGATTCTATAAAAGCACTGCAACAAATAAAACAAAACCCCAACAAAAACAAGACTGTGTTACACTGTAACTATAATGTCAATTTCTGTATTTGAAATTTTCAACTGCAGTTTTCTGTAAAGTAATATTTGCCCTGAAAGTAAGCTGAAGCTTTGAGCTTTGCGGTTAACAATCGGGTGGAGCAACAACAACTATTTCTGTATTAAGACTTTTGTGATTTTAAATGTTCTATTGCTGTGGTGGCAAATATGTAACCAGTGGAAACACTGTCAAACCCACTCCTGTGAGAGAGCAACTGCCAGAGGGAAAAATTCAACTTGACCGACCAATGGTGTAACTTCATCGCTCACTCATCACTCAGGCAGTGAAAGGTAATCGGACTGGGTCCTGCTTCGCTACGAGCCAGACACAAATGAGGAGACACTTGTCACAGAGCATTTCATGTGCCAATACTGCTGTGACCTCTCACTACAAGGCTACAATTGCAATTCAAGCCAACAAGGCCTTTGAGGAGTTGTTCTAAAGTGACGTCAGAAATCAAAAACCACGGCGGAGCTTTGAAACAAGGCTATTGACTGAAGGCTGGGACAGGGTCATAAATCAAGTAGAATGGCACATGTGATGGGATGGTGCATGCTCAGGTGCTCTTTGGGTGCACGCAGCCTGACAAAACGTTTTGGATATTCACAAATGGATGTCGGGCCGATATGTGAGAGGATGTTTTCCAAAATAGAAAGCATTTGTTTCTGATCTTACTTCAAGCGAGCTACGAAAAACACCCTCCCTCAATGAATCAATCTTCCTCATGTTATGTGATCGTGCGCCAGCTCGTACTCGTCCTGTGTTGAACCCAAGTGATACGACACAAAGTCAGGCTGTGAGGTCTCTTCTTTCAACCCTCCTTGGCTTTCAAGACAATTTGACATAGGATGTACTGTAAAACTGTCCACTACTAATGAACTCATGTTGCAGTAGCCATGAGCTAGGCCTATGCATTCACTGTCTTGGCACGCCATTGCACGCTACATTGCACGTATGAGCCACAGCAGCGAGCATGTATGTTTAATGTGCTGGTTACACTAATGTATGCAGTTTTTCAAGCCCTGGTCAGCGTTTTATTATCAATAAAAAACTAAAGAGTCATTATAACCTAATGTTTACCTTTATGATAAATAGCCTACTATAAATACTTTGACCAACCCACTTGAGCCCTTCTATCTAAACTTTGCTCGGAAACTTCTACAGCGCTCCACTTCCGCCACACCAACTCCTGATTTAAGATTGTAGGCGGGCCAATTGCCCACTCATTGATGCGAGTCATGACTCGAACTAAGAGCATTCATTGAGAGCCTTGTAAGAAAATGTGTTCATATAAATGCAAAAGTTAAAGGTGTGAATAAGATGTAAATGATCAAATGCATCAGATGTTGTCCTTGTAAACACAGGTGATTGCTAATAGAGAGAGTCTGTGGTCAGCTTAGGAGGAGGAGGAGGAGGAGGAGGAGGAGCAGGAGCAGCAGCAGCAGCAGCAGCAGCTACGGTTATGCTATCTGCCCCTGATTAGAAACACTTAGAATTCATTATTGGATGCAAAAATAACCGTTTGACAATACGATTTTGTGAGCATAATCAATGTGTTTCAGAGCATATGGCCTGTGGCATCAAGGTATAACTGCATCACACACTCTTTCTGTCATGGTAAGTTTGTGATGGACCTCAGTGGTTGCTGCACTCGCTGTCTCGCCTGCTTGGAAATGATAGGAAGCTCTAAAATCCACTTACAGTTGTGACAGTTTGACGGAAAAAAGAATATTTAGGGATCAATCAGAAGTATTTCATGAATTTGAAATTCACAAATTAAATCCTGGTTAACTTTATTTTTCATCATCATATGTGTTAGTTAGTTAGTTTTCTATTCTCAACTATTTTGAAAAGGAAATCATCGTGCCATCCCCACTTTCACTAATCCCTTTCTCAGTGGAAAACCTCAAAGACAGCCGTGCTGCTCGATGCAAACTTTCATTTCTTATCGCTTCCAATTCCCACTCTGACTCTTTCTTAATACTTTATAATACCCTGCCACTTCCTAGTGGATGGCTACATGCTGTGTCAGCAGCGGACAGACAAAAGCAGCAAGGGACATGGAGAGAGATTCAGGGAATTAGTGTCCATGGGAGGGTGACTCTATATTGTTCCAAATGCATAAGGGACCAAAAGGAAAACCCATGGATGTGGAGCCGTGGCTTAGCGCGTAATGCATAAAATGAATTTCTCAACCACGTCTACTCGTTTGCCACTTATTCACTCTAATTCTTTCCACCCCGCCTCCATGCCCTCCTCCCATATTTTGCTCTTGTTCCCTTTGCTTTTGGTTGTACGGCTCATGAAATTGATGTCATAGCACGATCAAGGGAATGTGCATGTGTGCATATAAGTGGTGATAAATTAGAAATTGTGTGAATCTGATAAGGAGTCAAAGAGAAATGTGTGTGTGAGAGAGTCAGCATATGTGTGTGTAGAGTCTTTGTGTGTGACAGAAAGAGACGATGTCCCAGGTATTAAAGGCAGGTACAGTTGCAGAACGCTGAGCACAGTTAGCTTTTCTCTCGGTAATTGCTCCTCGCCGTAAATGCTAATTTGGTGTCATGACTGCTTCACTGAGTCCCAGATGGGATTTTAAGAGTAGCCAGCCCCTTTTTAATTTCATTCTGTTTAACCCGCCCATCCACAGGCGCCGTGTGCATGCTCTCCGGTGTATGTGTATGCAGTTGTCTGTGCGCTTCAACTTAAACCGTCCGTTCTGTTTGTGATTTAACGTTTTGTAAAACACCTGTGCTCCCCCCTAGTGTTTAATCCAATCTATTGTTCCTCTTTAAACCCACAATTCTCCAAATAGTGCAATCCATGAAGCAATATGGATCTCAATATGAATCATGAACTTTGCAGTACATGTTCTAAATGTGAAGAGGTTATTAAAGCGTCTATGAGTCACTACTGTAGCGACATATAGGTGGAGGTGTAGGCAAATTAAATATGCATTTGTTTTTCTGTTCTTGTTTCTCTGACAAAGGTGTGAATTACTGTGATTGTCATTGAATGCCCCCTAGCAGTGCAGTTTAAATGAGTTATAAGCTTGAGTTGAAAAAATAAATTGCTTTTTGTTGTAACAAGGGATTTAAAGTGTTTAAAGTATAACTTTAAATCTGCAAAACACTGTTATTACTGAATTTAACCTGCCGATTATGGCTATCATGTCTCAGATTTATTTTTCAAGGTTTGTTTGTGTTGTTATTGTATGAGCAATATGTGTGTGGTTTGTGTGTGTCTGGAGGTTGTTTTGACAAAGCCGTTATCACAGTAGGTCCCTGTCTTTTTACTGCACTCTGCGGGCTTTGCCCTAACTGTGTGTTTGTGAAAGGGAATTATTGGCGTTTCTGTTTAAATGTTAGGGCTTACAGTGCTTGTAGGCTCATGGAATTGTGTAAGTGATGTAACAATCTTAGTATACTTTCACTGGCTGGGTTGTCACATCAGGGCATACTTAGAGCAGCCATATTGGTTTTGTGTGAAGGGATCACTTTCAGCTTGTAACTCCAGATGGATTAGGCTGTAACAAACAGAGTCTAAAACATGCCTCTGGCGAATGAACATATACTCTTCACACATCTGACTTCAGAAAATTGCTTCCATGGTAACTTGTCTCTGTCCACATGCCATCTTCCTTTAAAACCGTCCCTCTAGATGAGGGGTCTCAAACTCAATTTACCTATGGGCCAATTAAGTCTGGGTGAGGCTGGGCCACATCAAGTATACCAAAAAAAGTACAACTAATCAAATCTTCTCGAACTTTATTAATAACAATTCAGAACATGAACTGTTCTTCAGAACATGAACGGTTGAACGGGTTCTTCAGAACATAGGAATCTCTTGTCGACTTGTTAACAGAGACCTGGCAGTGCTTCCTCTCACACATGCTGAGCCACATTTGGCTTGAGGGAGGAAGCAGTTGAGACCCTCAGTGTGGTTTGAAGATACTCATCAGTAAGTTTGGACCTGCACTTTGACTTATTAAAGTTCACGGTGGAGAAGAGCTTTTCAAAAATGTTCATATGTGCTCCCAAAAAGGAACACGGTCCGCTTGAACATCCTGGAAAGGTCGGGGGCAATTCTCTAAAAAATGGTCCGAGCTTGTCTGCTTCTCTTCTCACCTCCTTGAACTTGGCTTGAGTTCAGAGTCGCACTGCAGGTCAATGAGCTCTGTTTGAAGCACAGATGGGCATCTTGCACATCGAAGGAGAAGGGGTCAGCAAAACATGTGAAAAGTGGCTCTGTATGTCTTGAAGTCTGCAAACATGGGATGTAGCTTTACAATGGCATCAGCATACTTCTAACCACTGAATGTTGTGCATACATTAGTCGGGTGTAGCTCAGTGGGGAGAGTCCCGTAACCACAAGGTAGCCGGTTTGATCCCCGCTCTCCCCATAGTTGCTTGTCGAAGTGTCCTTAAGCAAGACAGTGAACCCCCCAGTTGCTCTCAGGGCACTTGATTGCAGCCCACTGGGATGGGTCAAATGCAGAGAAACATTTTCCCACAGGAATCCATAAAGGATATATTATTATTATCAGTGCCTTGCATGTTCTCTGCAGTTCTGCATGTTCTTATTTTTGCAAAATATTACAACAATTGAATGCGTTCTTTCTTTTCCTGAAACAGACTGATCAGATGAATCCCAGTGAAGACTGCAATCCCCCATTTAATTGTGGCTCTTAAATCCTCCCAAATCCGTTTTTGATACAGGTAGGGAGATACATGAGATACAGATTTTTAGGTCTTGCGAATCTTGATAGTGAGAGAATGAACAAAATAAGATGTATGTGCCTTTGAACTGGGCATGACAGAAATTGTCCGTCTGGTGTGTGAGTGTATAAGAAACTGCAACAATGCTGGGTTTTTTAAAACGCTGTCCTGTGTCTATCTAGATTGGTCCACCTCCCAAAGGACATGTGGCTCACTGCAGGACTGAGGTCAAAAACGGCCCCTTAATGAAAGAGGGCAAAGGAGGCTGACACACACTGAGATGGGTAACAGACAGTGTCCAGTTAGTTCAGCTCAATAATTTCCCTGATTGACCTGAAAATGAATGTTGCTGTCCAAACAGGAAATGGAAACTGGCAACAAGTTCAACATCTTTCAGAACCAAAAAAAACATTATTTTAGTGGACTACATAATGAATACTCAAGACTCAACGGGGGGTGGGCTGTTTCAGTCCAATGGACCAGAAGGAATAGGATATAGAAAAAAATAAACATCAATCTCAGTATTCTTCTTCGTGACACCGAAAATAATATTTATTCTGCTCAGACAAAAAGCCCTCCGACTCTTTCCATGCTAGGTGAAGTGACACTGGTTCATATACTGTATATCATTCTCCAGGATGGGAGATCTCATTAAGATTGACATTATAGGTTTCCTGTGACATGATTTGTTTCCAGGGGGAAGGAACCGTGTACTCCGAGAGAGGCTTCCCACATAAGTCAATACCATTGTCCCTGGGATCACATACACACACATCACATACATGGTCTGCTGAATATCACCATATCAAGACATGCCACCTCAGTTTTTTCCCTACTTGCTTACTTTCCAACTTTACTTTCTATCTTGTATTTCTCTCTTTTGCATCTGATAAATGCAGATCTGGCACCTATTATCTCCTGAGTGCTCTTAATATGCTGTGCAGGTGTTAAATGGCCAATTTCTAGATATGTGAGTGAAATCTTTCACTATGTATGAAACAAACTTGTGAAACAGTGATGGGAAGGGCTTCAATAACTGTAGACAATGTCATATATAGCAATATATATATATATATATCATTTATTTTGTCTTCTCTGCATAATACTCAATTGTAGCATGATATAAATATAGCACTTTCTGGCAGTGACAATGCTTTATGATTCAAACTAATAATACGTGCATATTGCCCATTCTTTCTTCTATACTTGCATATTGTATTTGTTATACTCCATACTTGCATATTGTATTTGTTATACTCCATACTTGCATATTGCATATTTTGTCTCGACATGTCGGGAGTCAGGAAAGAGCAATCGTTCTGTATTTTTATCTTTCATCTTCCCAATATTCTAATGATCTTACACTTCTTTCCTGTACGGGCAATCATGATGATGCAAATGAAGTTAAGAGACTTGCAGAGATGGGAAAAAACCCAAGTAAATTATACAGCACGATAGACAAGATCATTCTGCATGTGAGTCTGTCGGGAGTCAATATCTCTGCAAAACTGATGTAGCCTAAGAGGTTTTCTCTTTTGCGATTGAACCCATGCATTCTCTTTTTCTGTATAATCCACCCCCTCTCTATACTGGTTTGTGTGGACACTAAAACAAACACATAAACAATCATTCTTTCCCTTACTCGTATCAGTTTGTGCTGCCTTGCTCCTCGACTGGAAAGAATCAATAAGGACTGGCAGGCAGACTTACAGGCTAAGAAATTCTGGATTATCAGGCAAAAATGTTCCACTCCCGAAGTCTTCCATAATCCTTATTGACCACATGAGAGCAAGACAGCAATAACTTGGCATGGTCATCTTGCAAAACCACTTTGATCACCTCCTTCTTTCCCATTAAAAATATATTTTTGAAATAGTCATCTTTTATGAGACATCTTTGAGAGAATGCTGTCATCTTGTGAGAAACTTGTCTACCGGAGGGAGAGGTTGCTGAAAGTTTCTGACTCTTGACATCAAGTCAAATAAACTGATTTTCAGACCACCCCATTTGTGCAATACTTTGCCTCTACTGATGAAGTATTTATTCATAACTTTTGAGTTCATACTACCGGAGTGTACACCGTTAGTCAAAAGTTTCTACCAGTTGTCTAACTGACACTGCTGTAGCTAAATTAAGTCCGTCCCAGATTGATCATCTAGTCGATAGTGCCACAAGCTCACTGCGAATGAGACTAGACTCGATTGCCCCTCTGGAGAAGTTGAAGAGGGTGAGGCAGAGGACGTTTGCTCCCTGGTACAACCCTCAGACCCGCAAACTAAAGCAAACATCACAAAAGCTTGAAAGCCTATGGCGTTCTACAAATCTGGAAGAATCACGCTTAGTTTGGCGAGATAGTGTTAAAACATATAAGGAGGCCCTCCGATATGCCAGAGCAGCCTATTACTCATCAGTAATGGAGAAAAATAAGAACAACCCCAGGTTTCTCTTTAACATTGTAGCCAGGCTGACAGAGAGTCACAGACTTGTATTCTTATGAAGATTCTAACTATTAGAAGCAAGATTAAAGAGCTCTTGCCCTCAACCAGTGCTCTTCTATCCACAAGTGGAGTGGCCTTGGAAACGGCTGTATGCCCTGATGTTTATTTAGATGTCTTTTCTCCCATCAACCTTGACCAATTGACTTCAACGCTTTCTACTTCTAAACCGTCTACCTCTCTCTTGGACCCCATCCCTGACGAGGCTGCTTAAAGACCTTTAACCTTTAATTGGCATCTCTCTGTGGGATATTATCAATGTGTCTTTGCTAACAGGCCATGTACCACATTCCTTCAAAGTAGCTGTAATTAAACATCTCCTGAAGAAGCCCACTCTGGATCCAGAGGTGTTGGCTAACTACAAACCAATATCTAACCTTCTCTTCCTCTCTAATATCCTTGAGAAAGTAGTCGCAAACAGTTGTGTGACTTTCTACATCAAAATAGTTTATTTGAGGAGTTTCAGTCAGGATTTAGAAAACACCACAGCACCGAGACAGCACTGGTGGAAATTACAAATTACCTCTTGATTGCATTAGATAAAAGACTCATCTCTGTACTGGTCTTGTTAGAACTTCGTGCTGCGTTCGACTCTAGTGATTATGACATCCTATTACAGAGACTGGATCAGTTGATTGTCATTTCAGGTACCGCACTAAGTTGGTTTAAATCCTATTTATCAGATCTATTTCAATTTGTATTTGTAAACGATGAAGCCTCGATAACCACCAACGTTAGTCACGAAGTTCCACAAGGTTCTGTGCTTGGACCAATTTTATTAAGCTTATATGTGCAATATTTGGGCAATATTATCAGGAACTACTCCTAATTTTTCATTGTTATGCAGATGATTCTTAATTTTTCTAGCGATTAAACCAGAAACCAACCAGCTCGCTAAAATTCAAGCATGTCTTAAAGACATAAAAACATGGATGACCTGCAACTTCCTGATGTTAAAATCTGACAAAACTGAAGTAATTTTACTCGGCCCTGAACACCTCGGGATCAATTATCTGGCCATGTGGTTTCTGTAGACGGCATTGCCCTGGCATCCAACACCACTGTAAAGAATCGCGGTGTTATCTTTGATTGGGACTTGTCCTTTAACTCTCACATAAAATGAATCTCAAGGACTGCATTTCTTCCATCTACATAACATTTTAAAAATCCGGCACATATTGTCTCAAAAAGATGCAGAAAAATGGGTTCACACGTTCGTTACTTCTAGACTAGATTACTGAAACTCCTTATCAGGCTGCTCTAATAAGTCTCTTAGGTCTCTCCAGTTGATCCAGAATGCTGCAGCTTGTGTACTCACTAAAACTAAGAAAATAGATCACATCACTCCTGCATTAGCTGCTCTGCACTGGCTCCCCGTAAAATCAAGAATCACATTTCAAATTCTTCTTCTAACCTACAAAGCCTTGATTGGTGATATTTTAAGGAGCTTGTAGTACCATATTGCCCCACTAGAGAGCTGCGCTCACTAAATACAGGGATACGTGTGACTCCTATAGTCTTAAAAAGTAGGATGGGAGCCAGAGCCTTCAGTTATCAAGCTCCTCTTTTATGCAAGCAGCTTCCACCTTCAGTCTGGGAGGCAGACACAGTCACCTCATTTCAGAGTAGACTCAAGACTTTCCTCTTTGATCGTCTTATAGTTAGGGCTGAATCAGGTTTGCCCTGATCCAGCCCCTAGATTTGCTGCTATCGGCTTATTGACTGCTGGGGGATGTTTTAGGATACACTGAGCTCCTCTGTCCTCTTCTCTCTCTACTTATGGATGCATTTACATCTCTCCATCATACATTATTAACTATACTTCCTCCCCGGAGTCTTTGTGACTTCACGTCTTATATGGTCCATTGGACCTGGCTGTGTCTGATTCCTCCTGCCTGGTGAGTCGGCCTCCTGTCATGCCCCTGCTGATGCGCAATATACTATTATGAAGGAATGCTGTCTTATCAATGGAAAAGAGGATAAAGACGTAGGAGTCTTTTGTTGGAGTCTTCAGGGGTGGCTGAGTATAATCTTGCTCTGTGAATATGTGTTTACCTGTGCGCATATCACTCCTCTGTTATCTATCCAACCTGTTCCACACAGACCCAACACCTTGTCACAGGGGACCTCTGGAAATCCCAGTCAGCTGACCACAAGGGAGATTTAATTTCAGGCTTTGCTATCAAGTAATCACTTGACATCCTGACTTTCACTGGGACATGGATCTCACCGGAAAACACATCTACCCCTGCTGCTTTCTCCTCTGCCCTCTCCTTCAGCCACACATCCAGACCGACTGGCCGGGGTCGTGGCACAGGTTTACTCATCTCCTCCAAATGGAGTTTTCTCTCTACCATTTTCCACTTTTTACCCCACTTTCTTTTAAGTTTCATGTTGTGAAAGTTAATAATCTAATATATATCTATCTATATATAGATATATAGATAGATATAGAGGGGCTGCACGGTGGTGTAGTGGCTAGCACTGTCGCGGACTGGCGACCTGTCCAGGGTGTACCCTGCCTTCGCCCAATGTCAGCTGGGATCGGCTACAGCGCCCCACGACCCTAATGAGGATAAGCGGGATTGATAATGGAATGGATATATATATATATATTATATAGATATAGATATATATATCCACAGACCCAATTCAAAATAAAATAATTATATTTAAAGGATAATGAAAAAAGGGTTGTCATATTTTGTTTGACTGTAAAAAAAAAAGTAAACTCATGAGCAAAAATAGCTGATGTGGTGACTTCACCAAGTCAGCTGCTGTTTCAATCGCAGAAAGACCGTCCTCTGTACTTTGGAGTCTGGACTCCCAAGACCAAACTCCAAAGGATTTGATTGCTTCCGGGACCCTGAGGCGAGCAAGGAAACTGTTTGAGTCCCTCCCCAAACTGTTTGAGTCCCTCCCCTCTGGCAGGAGGCTGAGGTCCATCAGGACCAAGACCTCACGCCAGGGGCGTTTGTAGGATTCAAAGAAGGGGGGGGCTAAGCCCCAAGGGCAGCAGTGGTATGATTGGGTCAGGATGCAATTTACAGACGACTGAAAACCCTATCAGAAAGAAGCACACATAGCAGGAATACTGAGACACACACACACACACATACATACAGTATAGCCACATTCTGTAACTACCTGGACTCACAGGTCACTCTGTGCATCATTTACTTTATGTTAAACTCCTGTCTTTAATCCTGGCTGTCTTGGATAAGACACTTTACTTGGCAGAGGGGAAAAGCCAGTGCAGCAGCCTCCCCATGGTCCTAGTGACTGTGGATTATATTGTTGAGTATGATGATAGGCTGAAGCCCCCCCTAAAATAGGCCTAACGACGCCCCTGCCTCACGCCACACAGACAGTTTCTTCCCGTCGGCAGTCGGGCTCATGAACAGAACCCGGGTCCCCCACTGACTGACTCTGTCATCCCCAGGACATTTCCTTCCGGTCACTCCGCTGCACATCACTTTATACTTAAAATTAACATCGAATTTCACATTTCACTTTAATACACATTACACTCAAACACATACACTTACAGTACCCTGTCTACAGCACTGTTATCTGTTTGTGCACTTTATTTAATTTCATAATCCTTGCACTATGTTGTACTGTTGATTGCTGTTGTTTTGTTTGTCTGTCTAATGTACACACCAGCCGGCAAGTCAAATTATTTGTTTGTTTAACACACGTAGCAAATAAATGCTTCTGATTCTGGTCTCACTAAAATTGTAGTTACAACATAGCTCGCGGAAAAAGCAATTCATACTTGTAAAATCTTCAAGCTGCTTTTTATTTACACATCCTCTCCTGATGCAGTTTATTGCATTTCTTCAGCTGGTGGTGCAGAACCTCAGCAGTCGGCCAGTCAGCCATGCAGGCAAATCTGTCAATCACGAATGCCAATCTGCCAGTCAACAAAGTTTCTGCCGTGCAAGTCAGTTGGCAGCTACAGTACCTTTGGAATTAGAAAGCCAAACAGCCAGTCACGCAAACATTTTCTTTCATCATTGTTTTCTTAATTAATATCATATCAGAGACATAAACAAAAGCATCTGGTGTACTACCGGAGAGAAAACCCTGAGTGATTATTTGTGCATCTGTGTGTATGATGTTGTTCTAAATAGCCCAGGGCAAAATTATGAAACAAGCATTGAATTGTTAGTGAACATACGAAACAAGTAATTGTAATGTAGAATGAGCTAACCACTCGAAATCCAGACTGTTTGCTGTCCTGGCTCCTCAGTGGTGGAACGAGCTCCCCACTGACATCAGGACAGCAGAAAGTCTCTACATCTTCCGCCGGAGACTGAAAACACACCTTTTCCGACTATATCTGGATTAAAACACAGATTTGCACTTCAGTGGCACTTAATTAAATAGCACTTACTTATGGTACTTTTGTAGTTCGACTATGTTGAGGAAATGTTACTTCCTGTATTCTTGTTGTTCTTAGTTTGTACTCTAGGTTGAAATGCACTTATTGTAAGTCGCTTTGGATAAAAGCGTCTGCTAAATGACATGTAATGTAATGTAATGTTCCATATTTAACCTCTAACATGACAGTTTTTTTAAATACGTAGGACGAAAAAAGCTAGAAACCACGTTTGACGGTATAGTCTAAAAACTCCTCAACTTTATATTTAGCTTTCTTAGATTTCTACAACAAAGTGGATTTCGCTCTGTCATTTGTTTCTCTCATCCAAGTGGAGCGCTTGGAATGAAACATTATTCTTCGAGAGGAGGAGAGAGAATGTCAGAAAATAAATGTAATTGGAAGCTATTTTCAACAACGAATACCCACATTCCACACTACCCTGAAGCACAAACTCATGGACACTTAGACAAGGAAATTGGTTCCTGACAATGGGAAGCCCGATGTATGGTGGCCTCTTTTCTTTTCATGTACTGTTAAGTGTTTCAGTTTGTATTTATTCTTAGCGAAAAGTACTGCCATATGGATGGAGCTGGACTGCCTGATGGCGGTGTCAAATAGGAAGATGCTATCCAAGCCATTGGTCTCCTCCTCACTTTTCACTTGAATATTCAAAATGTGCCGATTCTGCATTATGTCTAAACACTATCCTGTTTTGGAGAAATGATACAAACCAAAACCATGCAGAGTCTACTGGCCAGAAAAATAGATGACATAATACTCGTTCAAAAGCACACATTTTTGGTTATTCCAAATTATCTTTACAAACATTTTTACAAAAACATTTTGGGGTGGAAGCTAATTCAATTCTGTGTAACTGTGAAAAGTGAATGTGTGCGTAAGAGTATGATTTTACCTTTGTGAGATAGAAAGCATGCAAGAGAGAAAATGAATAAGATGGAGAGCAGAGACTGCAGTGTGTCGTAAGTTGTGCTGGGGGATAGAAGAGCTGCCCCAAGACACACACACACACACACACACACATGCAGACACTCTCCAGGAAATATTTGTAGGTTAAATCTAGAGCCGATAACAGCTTTTGCAGGGTAATCTATTCTACTCTGCTTCTGACAAAAAATAAATGTGTATCCTTCCCTCCATCCTTTTCTTCCTTTGTTCCTTTCTCTCTTCATTTCTTTTTTGATTTCCTGCCTTTTGATTTCCTTCTCTTTGTTTTTTAAGATAAGCTGTGTTTTAATATTTCATTAAAAACAGATAAAGCATTCTTAATTTAAAAAAGAAGCCTATGCAATGCAAAATGTACTTTAAGACGATCAGCTTGAATAAAAGATCTAAAAAGTATCTGTATTTAAAACGAGCTAATCTCCCTGCCATGGTCTGTTTAAAGCCTCCAGGCTCTTATGCACACTGTAATCACCAATTATCGTTAGTGTATATTTTGGACAAACAATAGAGCTATAATAGACTCCAGGTAATGATCTCCTGCCTTGCTTTTACTGGCTACACAGCAGCACTGTAATTATTTGCTTTAAATTGACGGTGGATTTACAACGGTATCCTGCAGTATTTCATAATTGTAACATACAGCTAAATAGTCATCCTTCGCATGTAAATCAATATGTCGTTGGTTAACTGTAGCAGCAGATGACAGAAATTGTATAGCATTCTACAGTATTTTCTTTGACGTGAAGGAAATATGCTTCCCTTAGTTCAGTGAGTCAGTATCCATCAGCATCTTACTATTGCATGTAGTCTTATGTTTCTGCTATGATGATGGCACATTTTTATTAATCAAACTGCTCGTAGCTCACTATTATTTTTTGAGTGATAAGAGGCACAGACGAAGTGAAGATCTACGGAGGAGTTGAGGTAAAGCTACGCTTATCCCCATAAACTGTCAGCATCCAGTATTGTTTTGTCTTCATGATTATTGAACCGTTAACACCTCAGATAAAGTTTTATTTGGTAAAATATGTTACATTTTGGAGACTGACAAAGTGTGTCCCTTTAGGACGATGAAGAAGTGAGGAAGTCAACTCCTCTCATTGTTCACGCTCTCTTTTCCCTCCTCTTCTCTGTTCCTTCTCGACACTGTCATGTAAGTCACATTTACATGTGTAAAAGGTTTGTGTATAAGTACTTTTTTTTCCTTCTAAACATGCAGTACGTCTTCAGAAATGCAACTAAGAAACATTCAAGGTAACTAAAAGACACAGGTTTGTCCTTTTAAAGTTGAGAACAATTTAAAAAGTACTAAAGGAACTTAAATTAATTACTCCAGCTTAGTTTTTTATGAAAAAAGCCCTTGTCGCAAACTAAGTTTAATTATTTTCACTTAGAATAGTTGATAAACATTACATTGCATTACATTTCATCTTGCAGACTATTTTATCCAAAGCGATTCATACATCGTAGACACAGCTATGGGGAGCAATTCGGGGTTAAGTTTCTTGCTCAAGGACACATCGACCTCGGGCGAGAAGAGATGGGAATCAAACTGCTGATCCTCTGATTGAAAGACGGGTCGACTAACCACTGACCCACAGTCACCACACATAAGTAAATAGTAAATACTGGCAACTGAATAAATCTCAGATACTTACCTAAATTAATGTGGTAACAATTCTATATTACAGAATATGCACAAGGCGTATCATCTAAAGTCAATAGTCAGAACTTCTCCATCACACACTTGTTGTTTCCCTACTGATGTACCTAACAATTAGTTTAATGAACACATTTGAAATGGACCACCAGTTATAAACAGAGATAAATTCAACTAAACTAAAAGCTAAATGTAATTACTTCCCCCAACTGATAGAGACAAGAGACTCTCGAGGTAAGCACACACGTTGAACAAACTTCACGTACACGTACTAAATCCACATAATCCCACATGCTCTTTGTAATGATGTCCTCACTGAGCGCTGACCTAATCCAGATATCCTATTTATGAAGGGGAAGAAGCAACTAGAACATTTTACAAGAAATTTAGATGGTGTGGCTTTTACTGAGAGGTGTTTATATACATGTATATTACATACATTTAAAGAGAGCGGGGGATGGGGGGGGGGGGGGTGAGACAGAGAGAGGAGGGGAGCATAGAGAGAGCGTGGGGGTCGGGGGTGGAGAGACATGGATAGACATAGAGAGAGTGTGCGCGAGGGGTACTTTCTTCCTTGCCTCCTTGCATGGCTACTTTCCTTCCTTTCCTACTTTCCTTCTTTCCTTCCTTACTTGACTCCTTTCCTTCATTTCTTCCTTCTTTGCCTCCTTTCCTACCTTCCCTTCCTCTTATCCTAACGTCCTTCCTTTCTTAACATCCTTCTTTGCCTCTTGTACTTCCTTCCTTTCCTCCTTGACTCCTTTCCTTCCTTCCTTACCTCCTTGTCTTCCTTGCCTCCTTGCCTAGTATCCTTCCTACTTTTCCTTCCTCCCTTCCTTCCTCTTCCTTTCTTCCTCCATCTGTGTGTAATAGTGGACAAATAATAACAATAACATATTTATAATGGGATCATTTAAAAAGTTTAACATATTAAAAGTCTCGTCCCTAGATTCCTGAAGGAGCTGCATTTTTTAAAATATTTGAATAGTTTTTATAGCTGGACATATAAAGGACTAGATAAGGACCAAATAAGTAAGGAAGAAATATAATAAGTTTAACAAAGAAGTGAAGAACAATAGTTGGACTGCTGAAGCAGAGCCTGGCTGCTTCGCAATCCACACCGAATAACCGTATTATCCTCCTTCAACAACTGCAGAATCAAGATTAAAGTATGTGTTGGTGTGAGTGTCCATAAAAGAGGGCGTGAACTATTTTGTTCCCTTGACCTTCTCTGATGCTATAATGCATGAAAAACAAACTCAGAATGCTTTATAATTTGCTTATAGCACAACATATAGATACAAATACATATTCCTTGAAACAGGAATGATTGACATCTTTTATGAAAAAAAGTTGTTGATATTAAATGCAGACAGTTATAAAAAAAAGTCTGAAATAAAAGTAAAACATAAACACCATTTTATCAGGTCAGGGAACATGTTAACAGTATATTCTGCTCCGTGAGAGGAGAGTGAGACGAAGTGTAACATCCTGTTCTGTGTGTATCACCTGTCTCTTGATTATTCATTCCCTTCACCTGCCCTCAGCCACTCCTGTCTCTTGATTGTACATTCCCTTCAACTAGCCTCAGCCACATAATGTTACAACGTTTTAATGTTTAACTATGAGTAACAGTTCCAACATCTCATTATAATTCCTTTCAGGTTTATAAAGCATTTTACAGTTAAATGTAATTAATTCAATTCAATTCAATTCAATTCAGTTTATTTGTATAGCCCAATTTCACAAATTACAAATTTGTCTCGGAGTACTTTACAATCTGTACACATAGACATCCCTGCCCCAAAACCTCACATCGGACCAGGAAAAACTCCCAAATAACCCTTCAGGGGAAAAAGGAAAGAAACCTGCAGGAGAGCAACAGAGGAGGATCCCTCTCCAGGATGGACAGATGCAATAGATGTCATGTGTACAGAAGGACAGATTTAGAGTTAAAATACATTCAATGAATATGACAGAGTGTATGGATAGTTCATAGTAGGCATATTCCACGATGGAGACCTCCACGATCCATCAGGCAGATGGCGGTGGGGAGGAGGAGTGGGCGGAGTCTCAACAGTGGGCGGAGTCTCAACAGGACAGTGGCATAGTCAGGAGCAGGAATTCCACGACCCAGACCTCGATGATCCATCAGCAGATAGGATCTATGCCGTCTCATAGGGTCCGATGACCCCATGAGACGTGAAGTCAAAAGGACTCCGGGGAGAAAGCAGAGTTAGTAACGTGTGATTGAGAGATGAAAATTCATCCTTAAGGAGAGAAAAAAGAGGAGATAGGTACTCAGTGCATCCTAAAACGTCCCCCGGCAGCTATAAGCCTATAGCAGCATATCAAGGGGCTGGACCAGGGCAAACCTGATTCAGCCCTAACTATAAGCTCTGTCAAAGAGGAAAGTCTTCAGTCTACTCTTAAACGAGGTGACTGTGTCTGCCTCCCGGACTGAAGGTGGAAGCTGGTTCCATAAAAGAGGAGCTTGATAACTAAAGGCTCTGGCTCCCATTCTACTTTTTAAGACTCTAGGAACTACAAGTAGTCCCGCATTTAGTGAGCGTAGCTCTCTAGTGGGGCAATATGGTACTACAAGCTCCTTAAGATATGATTGTGCATCACCAATCAAGGCTTTGTACGTTAAGAGAATAATTTTAAAAGTGATTCTTGATTTTACTGGGAGCCAGTGCAGAGCAGCTAGTGCAGGAGTGATGTGATCTCTTTTCTTAGTTTTAGTGAGAACACGAGCTGCAGCATTCTGGATCAACTGGAGGGACCTAAGAGATTTATTAGAGCAGCTTGATAATAAGGAGTTGCAGTAATCCAGTCTCGAAGTGAACAGCGTGAACCAATTTTTCTGCATCTTCTGAGACAAGATGTGCCTGATTTTTGAAATATTACGTAGATGAAAGAATGCAGTCCTTGAGATTTGCTTTACGTGGGAGTTAAAGGACAAGTCCCGATCAAAGATAACGCCAAGATTCTTTACAGTGGTGTTGGATGCTAGGGCAATGCCGTCTACAGAAACCACATCACCAGATAATTGATCTCTGAGGTGCTCAGGGCCGATTAAAATTACTTCGGTTTTGTCTGAGTTTAACATCAAGAAGTTGCAGGTCATCCATGTCTTTATGTCTTTAAGACATGCTTGAATTTTACCGAGTTGGTTGCTCTCCTCTGGTTTTATCGATAAATATAGTTGAGTATCATCTGCATAACAATGAAAGTTTATGGAGTGTTTCCTGATAATATTGCCCAAAGGAAGCATGTATAAGGTAAATAAAATTGGTCCAAGCACAGAACCTTGTGGAACTCCGTGACTAAAGTTGGTGGTTATCGAGGCGTCATCATTTACAAATACAAACTGAGATCGATCTGATAAATAGGATTTAAACCAAATTAGTGCCGTGCCTGAAATGCCAATCGACTGCTCCAGTCTCTGTAACAGGATGTCATGGTCAATGGTGTCGAATGCAGCACTAAGGTCTAACAAGACCAGGACAGAGAGGAGTCCTTTATCTGCTGCCATTAAGAGGTCATTTGTAATTTTCACCAGTGCTGTCTCGGTGCTGTGGTGTTTTCTAAATCCTGATTGAAATTTCTCAAATAAACTATTATGATGTAGAAAGTCGCACAACTGATTTGCGACCACTTTCTCAAGGATCTTGGAGAGGAAGGGGAGGTTAGAGATCGGTCTGTAGTTAGCCAACACCTCTGGATCCAGAGTGGGCTTCTTCAGGAGAGGTTTAATAACAGCCACTTTGAAGGAGTGTGGTATGTGGCCTGTTAGCAGAGACACATTGATAATATCTAATAGAGAGCCGCCAATTAAAGGCAAAACGTCTTTAAGCAGCCTCGTCGGGATGGGGTCCAAGAGACAGGTAGACGTGTTCGAAGTAGAAACCGTTGAAGATAATTGGTCACGGTTGATGGGAGAAAAGCCCTCCAAATATACACCAGGGCATACAGCGGTTTCCAAGGCCATTCCACTTGAGGACAGATTGGCACTGGTTATGGGCAAGAGAATATTAATCTTGTCCCTAATAGTTAAAATCTTTTCATTAAAGAAGTTCATAAAGTCATTACCACTAAGGTCTATAGGAATGCTCGGCTCCACAGAGCTGTGACTCTCTGTCAGCCTGGCTACAGTGCTGAAGAGAAACCTGGGGTTGTTCTTATTTTTTTCTATTACTGATGAGTAATAGGCTGCTCTGGCATTACGGAGGGCCTTCTTATATGTTTTAAGACTATCTCGCCAAATTAAGTGGGATTCTTCGAGATTAGTTGAACGCCATATGCGTTCAAGCTTTCGTGACGTTTGCTTCAGTTTGCGGGTCTGAGGGTTATACCAGGGAGCAAACCTCCTCTTCCTCACTGTCTTCTTCTTCAGAGGGCTATCGAGTCCAGTGTCATTCTCAGAGAGCCTGTGGCACTGTCAACAAGATGATCAATCTGGGACGGACTAAAGTTAGACCAGGAGTCCTCTGTTATATTGAGACGTGGTATCGAATCAAATACAGAAGGAATCGCTTTAAATTTAGCTACAGCACTGTCAGTTAGACATCTGGTGTAGAAACTTTTGACTAACGGAGTACACTCCGGTAGTATAAATTCAAAAGTTATGAGGTTGTGGTCTGACAGAAGAGGATTCTGTGGGAAGACGTTCAAATGCTCAATGTCAACGCCATAAGTAAGAACAAGATCAAGCGTGTGGCCAAAGCTGTGAGTGGGTTTCTGTACTCTCTGACAGAAGCCAATCGAGTCCAACAAGGAGATGAATGCAGCACTAAGGCAATCATTATCAACATCCACATGGATATTAAAATCTCCAACAATAATAACTTTATCAGTTTTAAGAACCAAACTTGATATAAATTCTGAGAATTCAGATATAAACTCTGAATATGGACCTGGTGGCCGGTACAGAATCACAAATAGAATTGGCTGTAGTGTTTTCCAGGTTGGATGTGAAAGACTAAGAACAAGGCTTTCAAATGAGGTGTAGTGTAATTTTGGTTGAGGATTAATTAATAGGCTCGATTCAAAGATGGCTGCTACTCCACCTCCTCGACCGGTGCCTCGACCTTAATTAAAAAAGTGAAGTCAAATTATTCCATTTTCAGTGTAGAGACGTAGTGCGTCAAAGAAAGTATTCATATATGTATGTTTTAGTATAGTGTTAATTCTGTCATTATGACTTTGAGTGTGTTTGTGGGTGAGTGACTTGCTTGCTGGAAAAAACACATTGATGTTGCATTTCATGCAAAAATAAAGAAACTGCTGCTTATTGTGTGCATCTTGAGCGACTTGTTCTGAATGACAACATTCTTAAGGCACAAAAAGTGTCTATTGCTTTTTTTGCTCTTGGTTTCTTTCTCTGAGCGGTACTATTTTTTTATTTTGCAGTGCAGCCACATCCAGTATATTTTTGCTATAATGTATTTTTCAGAGTTGTAGGTAGAAAGTAATTTGGAGAGGATGCAGACTTAAGGCAGCATATTGAAGCCAATACTCAAACCCACGTAATCACAGGCACCTCCCATACTAAGCTAAAAAGTCTCTAACTCATACCTTGCCGAGTTTAAAGCTCAATCTGTGCAAGTACATACTGATGGAAGATTAAAGCCATGGCCTAAGGACATATTTTATGAAGAGCAAAGTTATTACATTGTCGTTCTGTCACAAGTTCTCCCTCCTGCTGAAGCCAGGGGATTTCACAGGTCCCCGCTCTTTACCCGATACTTTTTCCTCATTAATTTGTGCAATAGTAACCAGAAGATTAGAGACCCAAGTTTGGGACCAGAAGATTACCAGTTCGAATCCCTGGACAAGCTGTGAAAATCAGGAGAGGGGAAGAGGAGAAGTATTTCTTTTCCCCAAGTGAAAAAGTGACATTTAAAGAGTAGCCTTGGGCAAAGCACTTGACCCTCTACTTAAGTTTCAATTGTAAAAGTGTGTTTGGTATTTGGAGGAAGCAGCCTCTTTGTATGACTGTATAGAAAGTGTGAGTGTGCTGCAGGAAATAGCAGCAAAGGAGTATACACACCGAAAACCCTTTATCAGTTCATAAAAAGGCCTTTACAAAGTAGGATTTTCTGAATATCAGACTCACTGACATCTGTCCATTTCATGTTTTGAATTATAATACAAACCTGGAGCCATTGGAAAATCTTTCAAATATGTTTCCTCCAGGCTTCCCGGAGTCAAGTGGAATGTTGACTTGAATTTAGGGAAATCAGAAGGGCACAAAAAATCAGCTTGCCTTCATATAGGAACCCTGCTATTTCAATAATATCAATGCAACTCATTTTCAACAGGCTGATTTATATAACACTACATACAAATTGATGGATCAGGTCCGTATCGTGTGCTGTGTTTCTCCCTTTTCTCATCAGGTCTGAATTCCATGAAAAAAGCAGTCTTTATTACCAGTAAATCTACCATGCAGCTACTGTGTTGTGATATCCGAAAGGTACACTAAATGTAGTGCTGGAAAAACGAATCGAAAAAATCGATACAAATAAATTATTAAAATAGAATTTCATTATCGATTCGTTGCGTCGCGCGATTATAACGGCACTCAATAATACGCAGAGATGATTGAGTATAAAAAAAGTTGAGTTGAGCGCAGAGAGGCGCAACAGAAAAAAGAGCAGAGCGGAGAGAGGACAGACCATAATGCTGCATTGTGAAAGCCAATCGGCGTTGAGCTGCTCCGCCGTTGGTGAATCTAACTGGCTGCTGCTGCTCTATAGCGCTGGAAGCGGCAATTATTCTGACGTTGTCGATGACATTCACCGATCTGTGTGAGCCTACGGGTGATGCTATGAACCCAGATGTTATGACGTGTGTGGGATGTCCACAACAAGTATAACGTAGAAATAGTGGTTAATTATTCCGAGGTGGATGGTGGAAATGATTCTTCCACGGAGCAAAGCAATTGAGATAAGCCCCGCCCCCTCAAAGATGCAAATGACTCGATTAAACCACAAATAGTCGGGCAAGTAAACTCACGCGAATAAAGCGTTGTCAGTTCTGTTTTTGACAGGGTTCATAGTTACACATGTTGATGGATCTCCATGACCTTTCCAGGACTTCCAAACATTTTGTGAAAACTCGGTGTATACAAGAAAAAATGAGAAGATTAAGTATTTAAACTAACAATGAGAATTCCAAAGCATACAGTATATACACAGCATATTTGCATTATTTTTCCAAAACTTTTGGAATTTTAAAATTCCATTTTAAAATTCCATGTCTTTTTAAGGTTTTCCATGACCGTACGAACTCTGTTTTGACTAAAGGGTTGAAAATTACAGTTTTTTTGTTTTTTTATTCGATTAATCAAAAAAATTGTTAACAGATTAATCAACTGTTAAAATAATTGTTAGTTGCAGGCCTAACTAAATGTAACACTGGTATTTTTCTCGCTATTACACTTGCTGTATGAACAACATCCTACAGAGAGTGCTCTTAGAATTACACACACACACACACACACACACACACACAAATAACCCCAGAAAAACCCTCTCTTGAGCTTACACTCCATTCAGTGTCACAAAAAAAAAATGAATATGTGACTTTCATGTTTTTTCCACCAATGAAAAAGAGCAGAAAAAGAGAAACATGGGAATCACAAATAGCACTCCCTGGAGGCCATCAGCTCTATGTCGAGAGACTTGTTGCCAGAGTTTTGTTTGATTCGTGATTTTGAATTGTTGATAATGCGGCAGCCAGTGTTACTCACTCCTGTCACCTCAGGTTTTGTAGGAGCTACAGTAAAACATTTAGAGTGATCATCATAAACAGACAGGCAACATCAAGATGAATTGAGTATGCATGTTAGACCTGAGAAAGATAATGACAAATAAGGCATTCTGAAACAATAAAAACGTCTCTGGACTTTGGACACATTTGTGAGTTAGCAATCACTTTAATGACTGTTGAGTTATTGCCAGTCAGTAACAACCTCTTTTCTCAGGGTACACCTCTAGTGCTTGTGTGTCAACTGCACCGTCCTATACAGGCGTCATTAAATGGGTTTCTGTGCTCTCCCTTGATTCTTTATTAAAGGTGCACCTGAGCTTTGGGGCGGCTTATCCTCTCAAATCACTGTATCTCGTAAAGTGTACCTTATTCATCCTACGAGACATGAGTTATAGACAGGACTATCTTTTGTTTGAACGAGCCGGAACAGCAAAGCTGGTATTGTGAGTCTGTGTGTGTGTGTTCAAAAGACAACATGTGCTCCTAGAGACACATACTGTTGCACAAGTTATTTTTTGCACATCATAATCATCATTATGCAAGATTAAAGTGCGCTATAACTTCTTGAAATGTGTCAAAAGTTCATTAATCAATATTTAATTTTGTGTTTATTTAAAACCAAAAAATGCAAGACTGTATTTTGTTGTAGTTCATTTAGAGGATTCATAAGAGCAGGTTGAAATAGAGTCGACAAGGAGGACCAAAGATTCGGACGGAAGGGTTTCTGCTCATAGTCCTTCAGAGGAATGGTATAGGAGTGTCAGAAGGCACTTCATTCATGAAACTGATTGTCAGAGTTTCTGTTGGTCTGTGTGTTTAGACAACACAGAACCCAAGAGACTGGGCAGAAGAGAGGGAGAAAGATCAATGGTGCTTTAATGAAAGAAGGAAGGGAGAAAGAGAGAGCGCCAGGACAAATGATATAGATAGAGTGTGTGTGAGAGAGGGAGATGGGTTGGGGGCACACAGGCAGTTCAAAGTGATGGCTATTATTGTAAGACCTGAAAAAGATTCATCAACTCCCAAACAAACAAACACCCTGATATGTAAAAGATATCTTATTCTTCTTTTGTGACAATAAAACTGTTTAAAAATTGTGTTTCTTGATTGTGATCTTTAGTCAGCCACAACATCCTGCTGCTTGGTTTAGATTAAAATTAAAGCATCTATAGTCATAAAGGAAATACCATTACACTCATCAATATGTTACTGAGATGTTACCTCATTACCATAACCTATTTGAGTCAAGTATTGAGTCAAAATATTATTTATTTAGATTTTGTATTTCTGACAATAACACACTGACGACCCTCCCAACAGAGATTAACGAAACAACCACAAAACTCAGAAGAGTCACCAGGAATCCACCTTGTCATTAGAAGCACACAAGCATCACTGAGAAGAACTGGGTTGGACCTCTTGTTCCGAGTTGCATTTCACATGCCCGAAACATTTTTCACCCTTGACAATATTATTTTCAGGAGAAAAAAAGAGGACATTTCCGTTACCCTAAGGCAGTGGTCACCAACCTTTTTGAGCCCAAGATCCCTGACCTCCGCCTTCATGACCGGCAAGATCTACCTCTTGAGGCGTTGAGAGAAAACGACTGTCCAGACTGGACTTACAACTTTTTATTTGGCCTAATTGTCATTTTGGTCCGACGTTCAAATTGATGTGGCCAGGAACACAGAATTTAAGTGTAATATAACAAGTAAGATATTTGTTAACCAATATGAACAAGAAAAAACACATTTCAATGAGCAGCTGGATGAACTACCAATATAAATGTTGTATTTATTTACATTACAACACGACACTGACAACATGATCAGTCAGTGCAACTCATGTAAATTCAGCTCTCATCATAATGCCATCAAGTCATGTGACTCCAGTCAGTGTGATGCATGTGACTTGTGAGCTTGTTGTTAGTTCATAAGCACAGACAGCCAGTCTGAGGCAGTCTGTCAGCTGTCTGTCAGTAATCCAGCTCCTGGTCTTTGATTTGGTGATTTTCTCAACTCCACTGACGAGTTTTTCGGGGCAAAATTGGTATTCATGAAAGTTTTCTCATCTGGGATTGGTTCTGAACTAAGACCGTTGGTGAATACATTCACATCAACTCAACAAACATCCTCAGATTTAAATAATTTTCATTATAATAATTTGTGACTCCTGCATCTGTCCCTTTTCAAATAATAGAATAAATGCAATTGCAATCACTTTCAAGTAAACCAGATTGCTCTTTCAGACAAGAAAAAAAAGCTCAATGTTGAGCTTTTGTTTTGAAGGACAACAGCAGAAAAGCCCAACTCACGTAAATCCTGGCAAGTCGCCAAGAATCTCGGCTGTCGCGCATGCGCAGGCGTAACTTGTTAATGCCGTAACGTAAACATGTACACGAAGGTACAGGCATTTCAACATTTATTTATTGATGACTTAGTTTTATGTCGGTGTACTTTGAGCTTGTGTAATATGTGAAGTTATCAATAAAGGTCTTTCTGCATTTCCCTTGCGCCTCACCTGTAGTGGGACGTTCCCCTCTTTCGGGGCGCACAGCTGACAACACGGCTGTGTAAGCGAACCCGTTTTCAGGCGTTCATGAATCAGGCGGAGATCTTTTCTGACGTCAATCTTCCAGTCAGAAAGAAAACATTTCAGAAGACACTGCAGAAAATGTTCGAAAACAAGGAAACAATGTGTTTCTGAATTTATTTTCATTTTATTTTGGAGATCGACAGGGAACGTCTCCGAGATCGACCGGTCGATCGCGATCGACGGGTTGCCGACCACTGCCCTAAGGCATGCAAAGGCCATCTCGTGCAGCACTGCCTGAGACCTAACCACTCATCTTTATCATGTGCATCACCCACGTAGCTAACTTGGCCTCAAAACAAAGAATTCAGCAAAACATGTTGTTTATTATAACATAAAGAGCACATATGCCTGATGATGCCCACACACACAATGTTTCCATCCATTACACTGAGTCCTGAGGCTATTAAAACAGTGTGGGCAATGAAGCAACAATGTGAAACTAGACGCACCACCTTTAAGGGATTTTCCAGAAGTAGTCTGCAGGTTTGTTGAGTGCCGCTGTCCTCCTGCCACTGGTGGTCTTGGCAAGCTGTGACAGTTTTTGCAAACTGAGTTTTCAAAATATAGGGAAAATAAATATATTCAGAAAGCGCCTGGTATTTAAATCTTGATTTTTTTATTCTGTCTCTATGTTTTAACTTTTATATTGGCAGTGTGCTTCAACAGGCATTCACTGTTGTCAAAGGTTGTGTTTGCTGTGCTGTCTGACCTTAACGCATTCCGGGAACAAGCCCTCTCCCTGTGTTTGTCTAAAACAACCCTCCAACACAGCACTGAAACTTTGCTTCCATTCCCTCTGCCAAGCACCATTTTCTGCTGATATCTGCTCCACTGGGCCCTCCAAAATCTCCTCCCCTGTGGCATCACCAGGCACAATCTGTAGCATCCCCCTCAGCTGCCAGCTTCAGTCCACTCTAAGAGCACATCCGCTGACCTCCTCAACGGAGATGAGTTTATATAGCTGCTGGAATGGTGCCACCCCGCACTCAAGGTCAGTCTTTATCCCTGCTTGTGGACAGGCAGGTGGGGGACACCAGCCCTCAGGCAGTAATATCAGGAACACAAGGAAATCCACCAGTGTCCCCTGGATATGTGTCATTAAGCCTGTGGGGGTATTAAGTACAGCAAAGGCAAGAAGCTGCCAAGTTGCAGATAATCACCACCCTGCCCATGTATTGGAGTTAAAAGAGCAGACGCCTCCACTTCCTCTTTGTGCTTGCTGACCCATTCCTTTGAGCTGAGGTATACCTATATAGTCATTTAATCCCTGCCTCATACTGAAAGGCATTTACTAGCTGTGTGAGAACTCCCCCTCCAAGCGGCAGATGGCCATGGCAGCAGGAGACTATCGAAACAACTGCAAAAGAGGCTGTCCTCCATTGCTCTTGTGTCTTGTTCACTCCTAACTAAAATGGGTCATCATCATTGACAGATGAAAAATGGCCCACTTAGCCCTAATTCCGCTGTATTCACCCGATGCAACTACTTCCTAAACAGTTGCCAAACTGAGCAGAACTGCAGGATCCCACAAGTGACCTGAACCGACTTCTTCCAGCTGCTATCCGGGGAGAGGGATCCTCCTCTGTTGCTCTCCTGAAGGTTTCTCAACTTTTTCCCCCATGAAAGGGTTTTTTCTATTATTTGGGAATTTTTCCTGATCCGATGTGAGGTCCTGGGACAGGAATGTCGTATGTGTACAGACTGTAAAGCCCTCTGAGGCAAATTTGTAATTTGTGATAATGGGCTATACAAAATAAATGTAATTAAATTACTATCAACCTTCATCAGACGTCACAAAAATCATTATTTAGTCAAATAGAAATGTTTTGTTGTTGTTGTGTATTTTTATCCAATCAATCATTGCAATACAATACAATATTATTCTATAAAATATACAAGACAGAAATAGAAATGTTGCACAGATACACAACCCAAGAGCATGACGGAAAAGAGCAGATGTGAGGTGAAGTGAAGCTGAAAGCAAAGGAAGTGACACAAACAGGAGCGGGATAGGAAAAAGGCAGATAAAAAGAAATAAAGGAGACAGTCAAAAGGGAAAAAGAACAGGAGAAAGAAAAAGGAGAGTCCTACTAACGGAAATATTAAAAAGAGAATAATTTGAATGTTAGTTAGTCTTTTCATTCATTTGTTTTATTATCTGTCACAATAACATGTGTATTCTGCCAGGGTAAGTGTGGTAATACTGTAAAGTGGCCCGTGTATTTGCTGATAGGAGACATTAAATATAACTCAAGACGAACACACTCTCTTCTCTGGGATATGACCTTGAGGAGAGAAAATACATTTCCACTGCAATACTGCTGACGATATGCTTCTTTGTAAATTGGTGGTAATTCTAAGTGATTGTGACCTGATGTGCCAAATAATTATGGTAATTGGGTGCAAAAGATAGAGAGACAAAACCTGAAACCCTACCACAATGTTCTGCAAAGAAAGAGGGAGAATAAAAAAGCAATCTGCACGAGATATTGATGAATGCATTTTATTACCGTGCGCAGTAGAAAGAACGACTGCGCCTGGCAGAGTTTCACTTCTTGAGAATCTTTTTCTGTGATACAATCATGTGCCAGCTGTGATGATGTTCCTGCTGCGTATTGAATGTGACTCAGGCGTCTCTTTATTTTGATGAAAGACAGAAATCATGGAGAGATATGCAAAAGATAGAAAGTTACAAATCCACTTTTCCACAGCTACAGCCTTTTTCAGTTATTACCCTTTTTTTACGGCTTTTATTTTAGCTAGATTTTCTTAGCTACTTAATGCTAAGTTTACCTCTAGATTAAACGATTATTTGGGAAAGATGCTCATTAAAGCGAGGAAAAAAGGTTGCTTAGCTCGGCATAAAGACGGGAATGTAACAGACAGACATGATTCATGAAAGTGACAACCATCTAGATCCAAAAAGCAATTTAGGGTATTTTTTTCCAAAATGTCAAACTATTCTTTCAAGTAGCTTTACGGATGAAAAAACAACAACAACATCATATTCCATTTATGGCAGACCTATCTGCCGGTTCCAGCTCTTCGTTGAAGCGTTATGATGTTTACGCCGTGTGAGATATTGACAAAAATCTTCATGTTTTTCTTTTTCTGCCGCTGCATCCCTCCATCCAACATAAATGTGCTCAATGTCGTGTGCTTCATTCTATACATGTTTCCTTAAAATTCAGCAAGGTGCGTTTCGTATAGTAGGTATTAGATTTTTTTTTAAAAACAATTTCTCCAGGTTTGAACAGTGCTTGGAAGGAGCAGCGGTGCACACAGAGTTCTTAGTGACGAGCACACCGGTCCTAATAAACCTCCTTCCTGTCAGAAGAATGTGGCTGCATTGTAATCTTTATAGTCTCTTTGTTTACCACCACTGACCCACTTCTTCTTTCTCACCCATGTCCTTGCCACGATTCCCAAAGAAATATCATGTTTAGGAATTACGAACAGAAGAGGTGGCGGGGGAAAAGCTAGATCCAAAAAGTTTTGGCAGAGGGAGAGACAAAACAAGACCATGTGTTTAAAAAGAAACAGGAAGAAACGAACGGGTTAAATATGAAAAAAGGTTGATGGACAAGGAAAAGTGAGCTCGCTTACGCAGATGCAGAGAGAAGAGAGAGAGCCGGTCAAACATTCAGGTGATGTGGCCTTGTAAAAAAAAGAATTTAAAAAAATCCCTGCCAATGAAGAAGGCACTCAGCCTGGAATTTATTCATAGATGTATTTATAATGCATGCCCACAGAATGAATTACTTCCCATGCATCTGAGCAGAGCTTGCATGTGTGTGTGTGTGTGTGTGTGTGTGCTCAGCCCATACATGTCTGTGTAAAACTGTACTCTAGGCGTGTGTATCACTTCCCCCATGTGCAGTCTGTCTGGGAGACAGGACAAGTGCTGATTGATGAGCGAACGTTTGTTTTAACGAGCCTCTGGAGGGGATTCACCTTGAGAGAGATTTGATTTCTCGGTTCACACTGCTTCTGCTGCTGTCTGAAGATATCGGAAGCATGCGCCATCAGTCCACTGTCTGTGTGTATGCGTGAGTGTGTGTTCTCGTGGTGTTTGTTTACCTGTGTGTGTTTTGCTCCTGTATATTTGTGCAGCATGTGTGAGTTTTCTGATGTGTCTGCATTTTCTGTGCGCCTGTGTGTTTGTCTGTGTAGTCTGACTGTGTGCTGTTTGCAAGTATACATGTGAGTGAGATGGTGTGTTTTTGTGTGTGTCTGCTATACATTATTGATTGTGGACAGTTTGAGGTTTTGGGGTTTTTTTGCATATATTTGCAGTAGCCTTTTTTCCCACTTATGTCTTCAATAGCATACAAATTAATATATGAATTACATTATTTTCTTTAACTATGTTCATTAAACATAAAGACGCAAATTCAAAAATAATCACTCCAATGTCGTGATAATTTCAGCTTTGGTAAATGTTTGATATTTTAGAACAGATATCATCTGAGGACAAACATTTTCCCAATACTTTATCACTAAAGGTAGTCACATTTTGTTCGATATATATATTGTTTTAAAAGAGTGGAATCAACAAGGGTTTCCTTTACAATCCGCTTACAGTTTACCAGGCAAAAACCTTGTCAAATAAATGACATCATACAATGGGATCATCACAAAGACATTTATTTATCCTGTGTATGTAAACCTGCACATATAACAAGAAGCCCAGCAAGTCATGGAACCTCCCAGAATAGAATATGATATCAGGGAATGAACTCAGTGTCTTCAGACGAACCGGTAGGACTGATTTACAGGGACTCCTCAGCCAAATCCCCATGTTGTTCCAGCGAGACGATAATGAAGAAATGTATGTCTGGATGTGTTTTTGGTGTCAGTTAACAATCCCTCCTCTGTATTTAGCGTTCCACTTTTAGACAGCATGGATGACAGAGATAGTTTGGAGGATCCTGGTTTATCCACTGTGCAGTACGTTTTCTAAGCTACAGCAAAGACTATCGACCCGATAGTTCTCCCTGTGGAGGGGGATCAATGGAGCACCTAATTGTCTGACTGTTAATTCTCCATTAAACTAAATTACAATGAAACATTAAAATAGTCTCCTTCAGTGTTGTTTAAAAGTGTTGTTAATGCAGATCTGTTTTAAGGGTTCTAGACATGTTCTAGCCGCCCCCCCCCCCCCCACACACACACACACACACCTATACACACACACGCACATTTTAAAACACATTAGACCTTAGTTTCTCTTTTGCTTATTTGATATAGGCCTACCATTAGGAAATGGGCACATAATGACAGTTACAGTAAAGATTGAAAGCAGTGATTGGAAAAGTCAGTTTCTCATTGGGATAACTTCTACGAGAAAAAAAAGAATGAAATTACGACACAGTTAGCTGGAGAACCCTGTCGTCTCACTTTTGAAACCCCAGAGGGAAACGAGTTTCCACTTTTGGCCTCTAGGTGGCCCCGTAACAAATGCCCGCCGCTCTTCGGTGCAGTCGTCATCTCTGCGCTCTCTTTGATTGTTTACCTTTTTACAGCTTCCATGACGGAAGTCGCTTCATTCTGTGAGTTTTATTGAAAATGTACAAAGCGAAGCAATGACACGTTTAACATGTGAAGTCGCTTCATTAGTTGTGAAGTGGAGTGTCGGCCATGTGTGTTGTTTGTGTTGGTGTTGCACGGTGTTATCTGTGAACAACGGGGAAGCGCCGTTGCTCGTTGCTCCACTGCCTCGCCACACGTTTGCACACACAGCAGGTGCATAGGTGTATTAACGCGAACGGTTCATCAGCTACTTAGTGCTCCGGGACCTCATCATTCAGTGGCGCAGTTAGTTTACCATGCAGGCCCGATGGTGTCAGACATGAGGAAAGCCTGGAGGCAGAACCAGTGCTGTGTTGCAGTGGAAGTAAAGCAGGAACTTGTGTTGAACATATTTAAAGTCTCGCGGTTTTACTTTGAAGACCTTCTAATACTTCTAATTCAAAATGAGAGAAACTGAATATCGAGATGTTAGTGGCTTTCTATTGCTTAACATTGCAGGAAATGTTAATGGTTGAACATTTATAGCCAAATAGAATATGAAAATATATAATATTTATAAATTAACATACTTTTTTAAATTGTAGGATTACATTCAATTTATGTCATAAAATAAAACATCTTGAGAGACAGGTTTATAACACCAGGTTTTTACTTTCATGTTTAGCAAGGTTGTGGAAGAGGTGTAGGCAATATAATGACTACATTATTACAATGTATTATTATGTCAGCTAAACTAATTGAAAGATAGACAGAAAACTGAAACAAAGAAAATGGATAGTCCAGTGGAGTAGCTGATGCACTTAAGTTAACGATTGACGTAGTCCGTTTTTTCAACTGTTCCTGCATGCGGGGAGGTAAAAGGAGGTTGTTAATAATTCAGCAGTGGTTGAGAGCATCTACACGTTTTGCTCTGTTCTCTGCTAACTGGATTGTAAAGCTGAAAAGTGAGCAAGGGGGTGCTGGCTCTCCTTTAAGCTTTTCTGTTAGGAAGTGTTATTAGTCTATCATGTCTGTAATACTCTCACTTTATTTCAGGAATGGACTAATCAAGCAGCACATGGAAGAACCCTCCCTGCAGCTAGGGGATGCCACCAGGTCCAGTTCATCTGATGAAGAGGACTTCTTCTTCGTCATCTCAAGCGCATGACAGCAGCAAACAGCTGGATGGGCGTGGATCACGTTGACTTGCTGAAATGCTTCCCAACTGTGTGCTGCTGTCTGTGAAGCTAGACACACTCTACCTGCATCAGGGCCTGTGAAGCTAGACACACTCTACCTGCACCATCAGGGCCTGTGAAGCTAGACACACTCTACCTGCACCATCAGGGCCTGTGAAGCTAGACACACTCTACCTGCACCATCAGGGCCTGTGAAGCTAGACACACTCTACCTGCACCATCAGGGCCTGTGAAGCTAGACACACTCTACCTGCATCAGGGCCTGTGAAGCTAGACACCTCTACCTGCACCATCAGGGCCTGTGAAGCTAGACACACTCTACCTGCATCAGGGCCTGTGAAGCTAGACACACTCTACCTGCATCAGGGCTGTGAAGCTAGACTCACTCTACCTGCATCAGGGCCTGTGAAGCTAGACACACTCTACCTGCATCAGGGCCTGTGAAGCTAGACACACTCTACCTGCATCAGGGCCTGTGAAGCTAGACACACTCTACCTGCACCATCAGGGCCTGTGAAGCTAGACACACTCTACCTGCATCAGGGCCTGTGAAGCTAGACACACTCTACCTGCATCAGGGCCTGTGAAGCTAGACACACTCTGCCTGCACCAGGGCCTGTGAAGCTAGACACACTCTACCTGCACCAGGTGAACGGCTCTTCAGCATCATGGGACTCGTCTTCAGCCCCAGAAGAGCGACACTGAAATCTGTCCATTTTGAAAATCAACTTCTTTTGAAGATGAACAATACATTTTTCACTTTAAAGTGATGATTCTGGTTGTTACTTTTGGTTCTGCTTTTTTCTGTGTTAATCGTGTTTGTATATTTTAGTAATTTCATAGTATTCATATATTGCTAAGTTCATCCTAGCTCATACTCCTTGTTCATGGCGGCCACAGCACCCAAACAAATAAACTTCATAATTCTCAAAATTCTGACCCTTTGTTTTTTTTATTAACAGCATTTACTTTTACTTTCAATACTTAAGTACATTTAATATCAGAAAATTACTTTTGATACTTAAGTACAAAAAAAATCAGATACTTTAAATACTTTTACTCAAGTAGTATTCTCATAGGTGACTTTTACTTTTACTTGAGTAATTTTCCAGTCAAGTATCTTTACTTTTACTCAAGTATGACTTTTGGGTACTTTATACACCACTGCCGGTAGGACTGATTTACAGGGACTCCTCAGCCAAATCCCCATGTTGTTCCAGCGAGACGATAATGAAGAAATGTATGTCTGGATGTGTTTTTGGTGTCAGTTAACAATCCCTCCTCTGTATTTAGCGTTCCACTTTTAGACAGCATGGATGACAGAGATAGTTTGGAGGATCCTGGTTTATCCACTGTGCAGTACATTTTCTAAGCTACAGCAAAGACTATCGACCCGATAGTTCTCCCTGTGGAGGGGGATCAATGGAGCACCTAATTGTCTGACTGTTAATTCTCCATTAAACTAAATTACAATGAAACATTAAAATAGCCTCCTTCAGTGTTGTTTAAAAGTGTTGTTAATGCAGATCTGTTTTAAGGGTTCTAGACATGTTCTAGCCGCCCCTCCCCCACACACATACACACACACACACACACACATACACACACACGCACGTTTTAAAACACATTAGACCTTAGTTTCTCTTTTGCTTATTTGATATAGGCCTACCATTAGGAAATGGGCACATAATGACAGTTACAGTAAAGATTGAAAGCAGTGATTGGAAAAGTCAGTTTCTCATTGGGATAACTTCTACGAGAAAAAAAAGAATGAAATTACGACACAGTTAGCTGGAGAACCCTGTCGTCTCACTTTTGAAACCCCAGAGGGAAACGAGTTTCCACTTTTGGCCTCTAGGTGGCCCCGTAACAAATGCCCGCCGCTCTTCGGTGCAGTCGTCATCTCTCTGCGCTCTCTTTGATTGTTTACCTTTTTACAGCTTCCATGACGGAAGTCGCTTCATTCTGTGAGTTTTATTGAAAATGTACAAAGCGAAGCAATGACACGTTTAACATGTGAAGTCGCTTCATTAGTTGTGAAGTGGAGTGTCGGCCATGTGTGTTGTTTGTGTTGGTGTTGCACGGTGTTATCTGTGAACAACGGGGAAGCGCCGTTGCTCGTTGCTCCACTGCCTCGCCACACGTTTGCACACACAGCAGGTGCATAGGTGTATTAACGCGAACGGTTCATCAGCTACTTAGTGCTCCGGGACCTCATCATTCAGTGGCGCAGTTAGTTTACCATGCAGGCCCGATGGTGTCAGACATGAGGAAAGCCTGGAGGCAGAACCAGTGCTGTGTTGCAGTGGAAGTAAAGCAGGAACTTGTGTTGAACATATTTAAAGTCTCGCGGTTTTACTTTGAAGACCTTCTAATACTTCTAATTCAAAATGAGAGAAACTGAATATCGAGATGTTAGTGGCTTTCTATTGCTTAACATTGCAGGAAATGTTAATGGTTGAACATTTATAGCCAAATAGAATATGAAAATATATAATATTTATAAATTAACATACTTTTTAAATTGTAGGATTACATTCAATTTATGTCATAAAATAAAACATCTTGAGAGACAGGTTTATAACACCAGGTTTTTACTTTCATGTTTAGCAAGGTTGTGGAAGAGGTGTAGGCAATATAATGACTACATTATTACAATGTATTATTATGTCAGCTAAACTAATTGAAAGATAGACAGAAAACTGAAACAAAGAAAATGGATAGTCCAGTGGAGTAGCTGATGCACTTAAGTTAACGATTGACGTAGTCCGTTTTTTCAACTGTTCCTGCATGCGGGGAGGTAAAAGGAGGTTGTTAATAATTCAGCAGTGGTTGAGAGCATCTACACGTTTTGCTCTGTTCTCTGCTAACTGGATTGTAAAGCTGAAAAGTGAGCAAGGGGGTGCTGGCTCTCCTTTAAGCTTTTCTTTTGTTTAAAGTAGATTTAACAAAAGGATGGCTGGTGAGCACAAGTTTCCGCTGTTTGGGTTGAGTTAGAATTTCTTACAAATTAATTTAGATATTGTTACATATAGCAATTTGTAATTTGAAGATTGCTGTTCAACACAAAAGAGATATTCTGGCAGATAAAAAGAGGAGCAACAGTGTCTGTCCTCCTCTCCCGAGTTGCAGGTGAGTCCATTGATTAAAGACCAGCTCCTGTGGATCCTCGCCATGGATGAAGAGTTGACGCCTTTGGACTGCCTTCTGCCCTCAGGTACGGTCTTTTCAAACACACGCTCCCTTGGCGCAAACACCGAGGCACGCAATCAATCAAATACAAGTTGTCCATGCACACATGGCGCGTTCACTCACAAGCCACAAACCGGGACCTCAAACACAGATCTGAATGCGTCTGATCAAAACACAAACGTACTCACATTACTGTCACACTTGTCTTTCTCTCTGCATCTCTCAAACACTCTGAGACACACACACACACACATACAGTCTTGAGGGAATTCAAACTCCAAAACAAATCACTGGTACTTTCATGACAGCAATGTGTATTTATGAGATGCACTTCCATGTGTCTTTTTAGTTTGGCTGCGTAAATAATTAATGTTCATTGAAAGAAGGTCGGATGTTTGTTATGTCTGCTGTTTGAGGTGGCATTGTGATTATTTAAACATTTCTAAAAATAAATAATCTTGCTCCTGAATACAACCTCTGTGATCATATAAAGTCACTTTGTTCAAACACAACCTTAGAAAAAACACGTTTAGTGTACAATTGACTGAAATCTTTTCCGTTGTACTAATTTCTATTTTCCAAAGGCACGTGGGTACATTTCTGTGACAAGGTTTATGTCCCCATATGCTTTCTGTATCTGTTGATGCATATAGTCTGAACCAGCCTCCCTCGAGACCTGAAGAAGAAGCTGGTTATAGCTGCCTTTTGCCCACTGCGCTAAGGTCAAGGTTTATGTGAGCTCCCTGGTGGTGTGTAAGTGTGGAGGAGGTAAAGCTGCCCACGGGCAGGCTTTACTAAGAGCTGTAAAGGTCAAGGGGATCGTACAACATGTTGGCTTGTAGAGCAGCCTTTTGCAACCCTCTGAGCATGGCGCTCTGTGGGTCGTGGAAGTACTGCCAATTAGTAAGATTACACTCTCATTTACATTTTTGGGCAATATACAAAGATAGCTATTCTTTATAAATATCTAGCCTTAATCTGCTCCAGAGCTCATATCATCATCGGGAGGAGACAACAAGCTAATGTTCCCTCCGATGCAGCGTCATAAAATGAATCTTTTTATTATTATTTTTAAATGCTCCCTATGCGTTGAGGAAACACGACCCCGAATACATTCAATCTGGATTCATACATTGTTTTGGTAGTTCAAGCGTACAGTGGACAAACACACATTAACAGTCTAGTTTCTTTTGTCTCGTGTTACAGCTCCTGTTGTGTACGTGTTATTTCTTTAAATCTATTTTTTAAAGAGATTATTTTGTGACTTTGTGAATTTTGTGACATGAACACATTATAATGAAGGACGCTGCCATTGGTGGAGTACCAGCAGCAGCAGCACTTTGTCCAAATACAATTGTGCTGCAGGGTTCTGACACTGGCGAGAAATATTGTCCACCCACAGAAAGATATAGATATAGATCTTAGGAGTGAAAAGGAAACGTTCTGTCCCCAAAAGGCTCAGCAGTGTCGGAGCTTTTGCCTTTGTCATCCTTGGATTCAGCATACGGGCACCGATCAACCTTTTTCATCGACCCGCTGTAAGCATTCTGTGTGCAGTTTACTCATGAGGATGTGTGAAACATTCAGGTACCTCCGTAGGAATGAAATATCCTGCCTTGACCTGTTGTCGTCTCTCTCTGTCCATTCAGAGTGGACTGTGGGAAAGAAATACAACACCAAACCAGAAAATGGGCCAACAACTTTCTTTTTTAATGTTCAGGTGATTTGATATGAGCATTAAATCCTCAAAAATTCAAGGATAAAAATAACCTTTAACTGAAGCACAATTAATAAGAAATATATAATAATTCATAAGAAAAAGAAAAAGAAAAAAGCATTACATTTTTTAAATAATTTCTTTTACAAAACGGCAGCGGCAACAGAAAGACGGCTCAGTTTGTCGAGGTCCGGGCATCACAACGGGCGGGTGGACGTTTTCTCATTTGGATTTGATCCACAAAACTCAACCTATTTGTGTATCCGAGTCCTGTCAATCTGGCAACATTTCAAATGAGACTTCACACCCACGCCAAGGACCTGCACGCCCTCTGGTCATTCCCCTGTGGTTAAACAGTTTTTGGAAAGAGATCACAACTTTCAGAGTTTCATGTATCATTCCTCTATCTCCATGCACCTGCCTTCTCAGTGACCTGTCAGACTAAATAATAACAAGCAATCCGTCTTTACTTGGAGCTCGAGCTGTTGCCAAGAAGAATATTCTCCTCAATTGGAAATCCAGACACCTCCTCTCCATAAAACAATGGCTGAACCGTGTCCCAGAACATATATCAGTCGAGCTCGTCTCTGCCAAACACAATAATCAAACCACGGAATTCAATCAACATTTCTCATATTTGACCCTGGCTCTCAATCTGCCCGGGTGCTAAATGCCACCCTATTACTATCAGCATCTTTAGAATACAATCCCACTCCTCATACCCCATCGTACACAGTTAAAGGAGGAAAAACAAAACAAGGATGTATTATTTTCTCGCTTCTTTGTCCGTCAGCTCTTTTCTCTTTCTTTGCTTTCGTTGTTGTCCGTTTCCATACATGCGTCCTTGTTTACTCTTGAGTGCCTTTTGCCTGTTTGTTCTATGATTTTGTCCTCTTTTCCATTAATAACTATCGTGTCTATGATTAGTCATTTCCCATCTTCCTCATTGGGGTTTGAAAAACGAAGTGGATTTAGTCCTCTGGAGAGGGAGGTTAGTGGCGGGCCATCCCCCAAAAAAGAGTGAAAAAAAGATGTCGAATACATTTATTTTGATTATATATTACTACTAACAAATGGAAAAACGTTCTCTGATACTACCATCTCTAATACAAAGATTGGCTGCATTTCTCTTTTAAATAGTTTTTAGAAATACAATTTTGAACTCAATATCGACGGATATTGGATTGCTGGTCACAAAACAACAATTAGAAGAGTATTTGCACTTGTGATAGACATTTTTCCCTATTTTCAGACACTAAATAATTAAATAATTTTCAAAACAATGTACACATAATTCTGTTCACGGCAGGCCCAGTACATAATTCGTCCCATTTTGATAAAATGAGTGAATAAATGAGTGCAACTGGAAGAACAGAGCCTAGTACTGCGTCCTGCACCATTTATTAACTGGGTATTAAAGATTGTATTATGGTGCGTTGCTTCCTTTGTTTCCCTCTGGCTCCTATTGATTGCTGTGTGAAGGTTATAATCCTGCTGTTAGACGACTAAGGGCCGCTGGAATTGTGCCGTACATATGTTTGGATTAACTTGACATTCTTGCACACGTCTGTGATTTGCACAGAACCAGAACACAGAAGTGGTGTCGGCTTGCGCAGCTCCACACAAATCAATAACACTCAAAGGCCAACATCAGTCAAGAGACACTCACTTCTGATAGGACGCCATCAGCAGTTTTGAAGCATCCATTGAAACAGATGTTTACTCAAACACGCTCGCGGAGCATTACAGACCACGCACCTGAGTTTGCTCTCTGCAAATCCAAAATGTATTCTACAGATTTCACAGAGAGTGCAAATAATGGATGCAGATCAGAACCAGATCAGAGCACACGCATCCTCCTGATGATACAGTTGTTAGATTAATCCGTCACTTTGTAATCAGAGGTAACATTTGTTCAAGATTCCCTGTGTCATTCACTTACACACTAAAATATTTATCTCAGCTGTACATTACAACCATTTTTCCTCCAGTCGATACAGTAAAAAATATTCCCATTGTTGCTTTATTTTCATATCTCACAGGAAATACTTATCCCGCTGCTGTGGAGGATATAAAGACAAATACAATTAGAGAAAAGCTGAACATCGAGATACAATACTTTTTCAAATATAGAGTGTGCAATGTTAACCTTTTTAAATTTCCTAATTGTAATTATAAATGGCTATTCTTGGAAGAAAATATTTGTGTCTGAGTTTGTTGTATTTATGCTGTCTGGCACTTCCAAGGTGACATTTCTTTGAACAGGGTGCTCGAAAGGCTGCACCCCTCCTTGTGTGTGTTTGTGCGACGAGGGGTTATCGGAAAAGTCACGGCTGGTTGGGTTTGTCTTTTGTTCTCTGTACACCTCCAGCCAATTAAGAGACAAGACTGACAAATCTACTCCTTTTCCTCCTCCTCCTCACCTACCCCTCCTTGTGTCCTCCTTTAGTGTCCTCCTCTTCACCATCTCTTTCTTTCCTCATCCCTTTAATACACTCTGCTGGGGTTGACTTTCGGATGGGAAATGACCTTCCATGGAAGTGAACTTTTTAACAACATCAATCCCACCGCTGCAACAAAGTCACAAACCCAAAGACACTTTCTCAGCTTTGTCAAAATGCACTTTTTACACTTGAGGGCTTAACACCACAAAGGGAGCTTCATAGGACAAAGGGTGGTGCACATTAAACCTCAAGATACTTTTCTTTTTCCTTCTAAACCATTGTTTTCTTTGGCCTCCCACTGCATTTCTGATGTATTTGGAAATGTGTATTTGGGAAAGATAAAAGCTTTAATGGATATGCCATGCAGTGCTGTTCTGAAACTGGTATCCAGTTGTGCGGAATTTGCATGAACACAGTTTAGCTGTGAGGGAAGAGGGCATTGTAATCACAGTGTTGCTTAAGCTCGCACATTGCATTTTGGCTTCGCTACAAAGGGCAACTACTTTAAAAAGGGATGTGAAATCATTCATGAGAGTGAAAGATAAATGAGCATGCAGTGGAATGGCTAAGTGTTGAGGCGAGTGAAAGCTTTGTGCTTTAGTCTTTGCTCCATTAAGCCTTTTCTAGCTGCCCTGTTTTTATTTTGTCAATGAAAGCAGAGGCTTCCATCATATATTTTTTTCATCTCTGGCAGACGGAAAAAAGACAATCCGGACGTGTCCGGGGGAACTGCGTTAGAAGTAGAGCAAAAGTGAGGAATAGGGGGTTAAGAAAGGAAATAGATGTGTGAAACGATGCACCCTGGGAATGACAAAGACGCATGGAGGTACACCGAGAGGAAAATGATAAACTGTGCAATGTCACGTTATGTTTGGTTGTGCTGTTTTTGAATGGGCTTTCCTGTGTTGCCATGCTGGTGTGTCATCAAGGTCACAATATTCAAATGAGCATTGGTGAGATGTGTGTGTGCAGCTTAGCGCACACATTCTCCTTGAAAGAAACCCAACAACAACTCCTATGAAGGACTTTGACTTGTGACCCTGGTCCATGAATGATTGCATAATTTAGATAGACATTGACTACACTCGCTCTACATTTATGTTGTTATTTTCTGAGGCAAACAAACCACTCATTTGATGTGAGTGTGTGTGAGTGGGAACACATTTTGAACTTTAAACCAACGTTCAGCATCCTGACTTGTTTGGAATGGTTTGTGTTTTTATTCCTCCCTCTTGTTTTCCTGTCTCCATGATAATGAGCTCATCATCCCTGCATTGTTTTAGTTGTGTTCTTTATTTGGCCCATTCAGTGCCATAAACAACAGCCACCATTCTGTATTTAATAGGCTTTTTTTTAAAACAGGAATTACAATGATGTGCTATGTTTTTGGAATTTGGACATTATGTTCCATCGTCTGAAGTGTCTCTACCTGATTGGTTTTGATTCATACCTCTCCTTTTTCCCCTGATTTTCAGGCACACAGAGGATCTGTCTGATTATTCTGAACCAGCCTCTAAATCAAGACTACCTGCACATTCTCTGGAGTAAAGGTAGAGCTCACACATCCCCCACACAGATCAAACAAGCCTCTAATCCAGGATATAATAATAATATATATTAGATCTCATCTGCATTGAGTCGCACTAGGCATTTATTCCCCTGTTGTTCTTTGTGGCACTGTGCTCTCTGGCCTGTGTAGTCTCCACTGTGCCATATCATATTTACTGCCATGTCATTGACAATGCCCCCACTCTGCCCTGTACCCACATTTCCTGTGAGACGAGTTTTACTTGAAGCAAAGATGACATCATTCTTTTGCAGAAAACGTTCCTTCATGTTTCATTTCATAACTCCTGTGGCTGTAGGACCTGGACAATTGATATAATCCCAAAAATGATATAACTATTGAACAATTCACAGCTTGAATGGTCAGCATGATTGTGTTGCCCCTGAGACACTGACGTTTTATGATGATGATTAAAAAGGCTAAATGAGTTTTGAATCTGAAATGTCAGTTGAAACAGGGTCATTTAACTCAACAGATAAACCTGAAATATAAGTGATCAAATAGGAGCTGTATTGTCTATTCTTTTCATTCATTATTTCCATAGGTCATTCTTTCACGACACTGAACTGTTTGCCTGACACCACACGTTGTTGGTTTTTATTCGTTCCAAATCACTGAAAACACTCTTTGTAAGGTCTCCAGATAGCAAGGATAGCATATCCCTTCGGATGCATCCTAGTGTGTATACATTCATTACAGCTAATTAGTTGGTAAGTAATGTGAACACGGGCAGTGGCGGTAAGTGTCCACTCCACTCAGCGGGAGAGGAGTGAAAAGGTCGATATAAACCAACCCAGTGCACCCAAGACCCCCACATTTAGAACGTGGGCGTTTCAGTCGTAAGAAGTCCCCCTTCCAAAGGGACTCTGAGTGGTTGTTACGTCTCTGAGGTCTCGAGCCGCCTTGCATCAGAGGGGAAATGATCTGGTTCGTGATATGGACACATGGGGCATACTTTACTGTCCTTCTCTGTGACAAAGGGGAGAACATTTCAAGCAGGAAATAGGTTGTCCATTCATATTCAAACGTGCATTGTCACGGTGCTATTAGAGTGGACCCACTAGCACGACTCAGACAGGAGTAACTGGTGTTGTGACGAGATGTGCCGACGCTTCGAAGCGTGTGTCGAGTAATGGAGGGGGCGTTTCCTCGAAGCGCGTATCGAGGCTTGCTTCATTTAGGGGAGGAGCCAAAAATGATGACGTCCGAAGCCTCGCTGCCCGGCTGTACCACGTGACTGCTTCGGGAAGCGGTTCAGATTTTGCCGGGAGGTTTGACAGCAATATAAACCCCTCAGGCTCCATTCAACATGTGGGTTGTTGGTTGAGAGTTTGGAGAGTTAGGAGAGTGAGGAGAGAAGGATAGGTGATAAGATGGAACTGTTGAGAAACTGGTATTTCTGAATAAAAATGAATAAAATGTCCCTTGTCCTGTACATCACTGTCCAAGTTACACAAGCATATTCAGTCCCCTCTTTCTTACACACACACACGTTCACTGTCCTCTGCCTGCTTAAGCCCATGCCATCTTCCTAAAGTGACATAACATTATTACACAACCTGCCATATCATATGATACTACCATTTTGGGAACATTTACACACACAGAATACATTCAAAAAATATTTTATTATGCACATATGTGATAATTTATGTACAGAAATGATTTGGTCATACATTTTTGTAATTCATAGTCATTCCCAACAGCCATAACGGACACAACAATTCAATGCATCACATTATGTGGTTCAGATACAGCTGCCTGTGATTATGCACTTGGCCAGTAGGTGGTTTCGTGAGCACATGAAGCTTCGAGAAATGAACTCTTTCTCGAACCAATTGGCTGAAGTGGTTCGATGCCTCATGAGGCTTCATCTCACCATCACTAGGAGTAACAAAGATGACTGTCTTTGGTTGGAAACAGGCTGGGTCAAAACCGGGAGATCAGTCGAAGAAGCAAACAAGTCCAAAAAGGGGCGGGGCAGAGAATCAGAGGTCAGGGCAGGCAGGCAGGGTCAGAACAGGCAGGTCAGGAATATACTCTAATAACGCTGGAGAACTTGGCATGAAAACACAAGACAATCTGGCAGAGGACAAGTGGAAGTGAGGGAGCTAAATAGTGAGTAACTAATGAGGGGATGGGCTGCAGGTGAGAAGGGCATGAGGACCAGGTGAAGGGAATGAGGGACTAACGAGGGAGTGATCAGAGGCAGGTGAGGGGAGTTGGATTGACAAGATGGGAAGCAGGATCTGGAATAACATGATACTTAGTGACAGGATGAAAACAACTACTACAAAAAGGAAGGCATGGAGCTAAACTGTTACATGCATCACCCGTTGTGTAATACAAACAGCAGCTTTGTTCATGTCCTGGGGTATTTTTATGTTTATTGTCGACGATGATGTGGACCGTGTTCACTCTCCTTCACATCAGCAACCTGCTAGTCATAATTTATGAAATAAGGATGTCCCCAAGATCCCAACCACTGTTTTTGTCGCAGTAACTAGAGGATTGATGTGCTTCATCAATACCCCAAGACCGTTTAAAAGACAAACAGAAATGCATCCTCCAAAGGCTCATTGTTAAAAGATGGAAAGAAATATGTTTTTGAAGGGAAGTAGAGCTCCAGACTCCCTGATGTGTTGCTCATGAGACACGTTGATGCATAATGGTTACTTGGCTGTGATGTAATAAATATGCAAAGCCGACTGAGGCTTTAAACCAGACATGTTTATCTGAATCTTTATCCCACAAGTGTGTTTTTCTTTTCAATCTGGTGAACTCATCAGACACGAGGCAAAATTAACGAGAATAACTTGAGCCGAACGGTGCTGAATTCATTCGGCGTGTATTTGTTTGATCAGTGGAGAGAAGTGGCTGGGTCACTGGGTCTCAATGGTTTTGATGCTGAGACTGTGAACAATAACAACCTGTAGGCAAACTAATTCATAAAATATCTTACACATGGATTTATGCAATCAAGAAAGGTAAGGAAACAAAGTAACTTTGCAGACACATTTATGATCATCAGATTAAAATATCTGATTTAATTTCACTGACTACAGTTTTTGATATTCTTCAATTTAGAAATAACCCCAAGAGGCACCTGAGATCTTTGTCACACAGCTCTCTGCCTTGTTTACATTTGTAATTGAGGACCTTTCGAATTTTCTTTTAATAGCATTAGACAAAGCAGTTTCCTCATCTATTGCCTGTTGCCCCAAGATGAAGATCCTTTTTAGATTGTTAATTAAGTGAGAATAATCAAATGTAAATGTATAATTTAAAAGAAGAACAACGTAGACCGTTCATCAAGAAGATATTGGTAAATGTTTAATTAAGGTGGATTGGGTTTGATGACTGCCACGGATCAGAGTCCTACACTGTGCATGCAGAGGAAAGGCCAGTTTCCTGAGCGGCACAATACAATTTCTATTCAGAAAATTGCAGTTGTTATATTATTTGACATGTATTGCAACACAAATTCGTCAGTGCACACAATATCCAACTTAAATTATTTGTTTGCTTTCATATGTGGAGATATTAGACGGTAATAGAGTCTTCACGCCCTGTTGAATATAACTTACCTCAACAATGTTTGGAGATTGATATTTTTCATTTAATGCCAATCTGTTCAAATCCAAAATGTGACCAGATCAACAGCGTTTGACTGATGTGGTTTTACTCCAGGGATTACATTTGACATTGTGGAGCAATTACAATTACATCGTTTAAAAAAAAAAAAGATTTTATTTTTCTTATCCCGGTCAATACTTAGTAGTTCAGGAACAATAATCTTAATCTTAACATGAATCAACTTTTGCGACCACTTTGAGATAGAGAGACATGTCCGGTGTACTCTGACAGTGTGAGGCAGCTCGATAACGTCACATGGCATTGAGTTACTCATTCTTATACAAGGCTACTTAATAAAGTTTCAGAGAGATGTTGAGTGGTTTCTTAAGTGCCACAAGCAATGCCGAGGCGTGGAGTTCAGAAATTGGGAAGCTTTCTTGATCGGTTTTGCACATCGGACCTGAAGAAGTTTTGACAGGATGATGGTGATGATGATGATGATGAGGATGCACGAATGGCCAATCTCAGACCTCTTGCAGTGTGATGACGAACATGCTTTAAGCAAGTTTATCAGTCCTCCCTTGATAGGCCATGTATTTTTAATGTTGTTTATGGGATTTGTCGGTGTGCGCATGAGCGTGTCTGAGCGAGTGTCACTCTCCAGATGGTTGTTCACCTGGAGGCATCGTAGCCAGGTCTCCACCCTCACAGACCACACACACACACATGTGCACACACACACACTGCACTCTCAGGTTCTCTGATGTGCTGCCCCTGAGCTCCCGTATCACCTGTGGGAGAGGGAGAGCAGCAGGGAGCAGAGGAGCCATACCGGCTGGCGGAGCGCAACACTGATCAAAGTGAATGCTTATTTACACGTGCCGAGTGGGATGTTGTGCTTGGGATCAAGCTGCGTATCTTACTCACGCACCCTCTCACTCATTTAGTCCATCAGTCACCCACTTGCTCATCGAGTCAGTCACCCACTCCCTTGTTCATTCAGTCACTCATTTGCCTACTGACAGATCCTTCACTTACTTCTGTGTAACAACACAAACAAGCAAATCAATAAAGCAATCAGGGTTGGTGTCTATCTGGAAGAGAGGGAAAAAACGACCTGTGCCTGATTTCATCATAAGTTGATGTTTCTTAACATCACCCATCGGCCAATCGAGTATCCGCCGTGCAATCAAGGCCGGTTGGGTGATTTATCTGCAGTGCGTCGACGTTTCCCCGAACTTCAGCATTTAAGCACATGTGTCAGACGGCGTAAATGGGCACCTTGAGAATTCAAATTGAGAAGCTGTCCGCGAGGATTAAAGGATAGAGGTCGTCAGAAATCCAAAAAGCAAATTCCCTGAAGGCTGTTTGTGGAAATGTAAAATAATGAGTGAAATAACCGGGGACATTTTGACCCCTGGAATAACAAAGAGTAAGGATAAAGTGTAAGAATAAAGACTCACCGGGTGGAGCTAGAGAAAAAGAAAATGAAATCTATATATATATATATTATATATGTGCAGGAAATCAATCAACTTTGAGGCGAATTGTAGAGAGCAGGGAGGATCTGGAGACAGGAGGACAAGTGGACGGGGAGAGGTGGACTGATAGATGAAGGGAGGGCATCAAGGCATCATAATAAGGATAATAATCTTTTCTCTGCCCTCTGTGACCATTTGCCCTCCCCTGTACAGCACTAAAGCCCCAACCTGACAGGTATTAATCCTCACCACTAACCTCATCAATACTGGCCTGCTATAGGATATACCACACATGTATGTGTGTGTGTGTGTGTGTGTGTGTGTGTTTCTGCATGAACGTGCATCTTTCCTGCATGAACAGAAATGACAGGTATAGTACTGTGTGTGTGTAGAAGTGCATTATCTCCTGACACGCAGCAGAATGAGTGGCAGGAGGAGTTGGTTCTCCAGCCTGCAGGGAGGGATTATTATGACTAGTTAATTTACAAGGTCATCTCCACTTGCTTCTGCTGTCCTCACTCAGCTCACAATATCATACATATATATATATATATATATACATGTCAAAATTCATGCAGCTTTGGACCTTGAGCTTTGGGTGCTCTGAGGAGAAAGAGAAGATGGAGTTTAGCTGTTTACTTTACAATTGGGGTGCACTTCATACAGCCGTTAATTCATAGTTTTCAGCGTGAGAATGACAGTAATTGTGTTTAACTGCAGATCGAGATGATCTTCCTCAAGTTCATTTCACCCACCTTTTTGCCATTTAGGCCGACTGTGATGAAGACAAATGTAATGTTGAGAGTTGTAGAAAGACAGCGGCTCCCACAGGCATTTAAACTACAATAAACATTCGATTAGCTTTTGAATAAGCTTGTCCCGTTTTGTGTGAAATTAGATTGTAGAAAACTGCCAGAAATGGCAATCTTAAAACAAAAGAAGCACACTTGTTGACTATTTGACATGCAAGCACAAGAACAACTGTAGCTAGAAACACAGTTGGGGACATCAAGCTGAACACAGGGAGCAGCATGCTCTACTGTGGCGATTTAACCTGGAGGGATCTACAACTAATATAGACAATTACTTATAAATACAAAGTCCAGCTGGTCACTACAAACTAACTTCATAAACAATACAACACTAAAGATGTCGGCTCGACCAGACTATTGGATAAAACGAGTGTGTCAGAGTGCTGATGAACAAACTGTCTGGTGTCCGAACGGTGCAGCGTCAAGTTTCTCACACTTAAGCATCCGATTGTCTCCAAACCAAAACATTGCCCTGTGCTGCTCCAATTACTACTGGATGTGCTCTGGAGAAAGATGTACTTACCCTAGATGTCCCCTTTTTGTCTGTATTGTAATTCCAAGTGTGGAATGAGGAAGGAAATACATTAAGCTCAGAAAAAAGGCATTGGGTGTACACTCGCAGTCTCCAAGGGTACACCCAAAGCCTTTTTACTGAGAGACACTGAAAGTGAACACAACTTTGAAACGGTTGAAAACAATTCCCTCCCTTACCCACGGCCTTTAATGTGTGATGTAGTGCCACTGCTCAAATACCTTCTGAAGCCTATTGAGGCTATTTTCATAAACGTGTGACGTCATTCTTCCGACATTAGGAGAGGCAGTTTTGACGTCAACAGAGGAGGGAGGCTGCACTGTAAATGCTTTGGGGAACCCTGGCATCAAGTAAGTGTAGTGTATAATTATTTTAAAGAGGTTTTGATGTAAACAAGATTTTGAAAAATGATCCCTCATTGATATTTATGAGATCTGCTTCCAGACTGGAAGGGACCTTGCTTATCAAAGCTAGGCGATGTCTCCCTGCGATGAAATGCAGATTGCGGTGACCCGGTTTGAAAGCAGCCTCAGATTCTGGCTGCTTATATGGCAACAATATGGTGATAAAATACATACGATGGGAAATGATAAAAATGTCAGATAGCATTTAAAAAGTTGTTATGATGTTGGTACTTGAAAGCTGCACTTTGTAGAATCTCTTCAAACCTCTTCAATTTAGTGTGGGTGTGTTTGTGTGTTTGTGTGTCTGTGTGTGTGTGTGTGTGTGTGTGTGTGTGTGTGTTAGTTAATGGGATGTCATGGAAAAAGAGCTGAGTAAATGATTGACAGATTATTAAGTAACTGTACTAGAACCGTGAGTCTGAAAAAGATTGTGTGTGTCTGCATGTGTGTGTGTGTGTGTGTGTGTGTCTATACACAGGTAATGACTGATATCTTCACAGTCTGGCACCAGCAGGCTTAAAGAAGAGTTTCTCTGTTTGAAAAGTTTCCTAGCCTTTGCACTGTCAGAGATAATGAGCCATTTACATTCCAATCATTTCTTGACGTGAAATCGTCGACAGCAGGTGGTGAGGGTTATGAATAAAGCACTGCCTTGAGTGTCTTATTTATATAAATGCAAATGCATCTGCATTCTCACACTTTTTAAGCGCTCCAGAGAAAGAAAGTTAGATTTAGACCCCCCCCCCAACCCGACTCGATTTAACTCTGCTAATCGCATCTATTTAAGTGTGCGAGTCTGTGTGCACCTGGATTTACAGTATGCAGGTGTAACTCAGTTTATTACAGGCAAGCCTATATTTTTAGGCCTGTGGTATCTTGTTTTTTATTATTATGTGTTACTGTGCTGTTTTTGTTCAATCAAACAAATGACATGCGCGAAGGCATGTGCACACTAACGGATGGGTTTTGGGGAAAGGACGCATTTGAGTAAAGAAAGCAGATGAGACGGAGATCTTGTGTACAACAGTTACCCATCGCCTCTTTTGTGCCGGCTTGAGTTAGTTGAAAAAACAGCTGATACTTTGAAGTTGTTCCCCAATGTGCAACGCGAGAGCCCGAACTCTTTAAAAAAAAAGAGAAAAAAAGAAAAAGGCTGCCTGTTCAATTTAAATAGAATAGCGGCCATGAAAGAGCATATATTTGCAAATAGTTTGCATCTAATTTAGTGGAACTTGAATACCATTTTAAGAATGGCAAATAACCATCTCATTTGAGTGTTTTTAAAATCAGAAAAGATAAAATGCTCTTTCACTTTCTTTGCCTTTAAAGTGTCAAATCCAATTTCCTTGCCGTGCTGTGTGTCATTTGTTAGATTTTCTTATGGCAGAAAAGTAGTTTTCTTTTAAAACTCATTTGTCACAACCTGCTTCTGAGGCCGTGACAAATATGGTGCAGACAGAGCAGTTGATGGTAAATGAGTGTTTATTTAACTTAATAAAGAAATAGTTAACGCTATGGAGTGTGGTAGTCAGTAACATCTGTCGTGTCGATGTGAACGCGTGTGCAATGGAGTGTCCGCCAAACCAAAGGAAACCAAAACCTAAGTCACCGGCAGCAAGGTTCTGGGACCACTCCACCTGTGACGGAGAGAATAACCTCCGCCCAGCAACACGAGAGCTCAAGGCCTTTCTGCCCTCCCTGCTCTCGGACCGGTCACTACCTGCAGTGGTTGATGCAATACCAAGGTTTTGGTTGAATCAGGCTAAAACTGATGCTGGGGTCAAAACTCGGGCTCTGTTTAAATTGCACATTTTCGTTACATTTTCCCTCTTTCTATAAATATGTTGTTGTGCATTGAGTGCTCTGATGTGAGACGTATAAAGATACACAACATTCATCTTTGGCTGCGTTCACACTTCAAGCTTTCGTGCTCAATTCTGATCCATTGCTCGAATCAGATATTTTCTTTCCTTTGGGCGTTCACATTATATTTTAAATGTGGCCCACATCAGATTCCAGTGAGAACAAAAAACAAAATAAAAACAATAAATAAGATGACACGCTGCCGTACGGAAACATCGAAACCACTGAAGTCAGCATTTACGTAGTGAGCAGATGAGGAAAACAAGAGCCAACATTTAAACCAAGGCTTTTCGTGGATCAACGGTGTGCCCTTCACACCGCTATGAATATCAGTATCAGTGTAGAGTAACATCTCTTTTGTTATCTGGCACTTAACTAAACGAATCCTGCTGAAATCGTCCTCAGAAAAACCCTGGAGACCGTTTGAAATCAAACCGCACCACAGTATGAAGAGAGATAAACAAGGTCCTATCTGAGAATGATTCATTTGTGAATCCTTCTCCCCTGTACAACTTGCACTCATAGCTGTCCGGTCACAATTCCTCATACCTTGCTTCAACCGCAATTGAAACCCCACTAAAGTAGACACACCCACCGTCAGCTCACCGCTGCACAAGTGGAGACTGTGGCGCCACACGTCGTTCACACCAGTTTGAACTGGGTCTGCATGGAACAGTAACTTGGTCACATTAGGGCATAAATGTGTCTCCAGTGAATGCAAGGCATACTATTTATCTAGAACACATTTCCTTCAGTTGCACGGGCTAAAGTACCTCCCTGTCTATCTTTCTGTAGCTCTCTTGAGGGCATGTGCTGATGGAGCTGCCAATCACCTGTACAACAACACCGCTGGAGACAGAGACAGGTGAGTCCGCCCTGTGTTCGCGTTTGCGTGCCTTCATTTGTGCTTTCACCTATGTCTTCCTCTGCGCATGCAGCTGATTGGTCATGTTTGGGAGGAAGAGGATAACATTGACAACTAGAATGGGCACTCGGTAGAGCGCATACCTTCGCATATCACAAGATTGGGCATTTAATTATGAACATTTTGGCATTAGTTGCATGCCAATTGGATAAAAATTGACCGTGCTATGGTAAAAAGAAGATTTTGACCTTTCCATGACCTTGACCTTGACCTTTGACTCGATTGATCCCACAATCTAATCAAATGGTCTCCGGATAATAAACAATCATCCCACCAAATTTCATGCGATTCAAGAAGATTTTGACCTTTTCATGACCTTGACCTTTGACCCGATCGATCCCAAAATCTAATCAAATGGTCCCCGGATAATAACCAATCATCCCACCAAATTTCATGCGATTCGGTTTAAAACTTTTTTTGTTATGCGAATAACACGCATACAAATAAATAAATACACAGCGATCAAAACATAACCTTCCGCATTTTCAATGCGAAGGTAATGAGGTTGAATAAACAATTCAATAGCACTGTGTTTGCTGTGTCTGGATGCATTTCCTCTATGTGTGTGTGTGTGTGTGTGTGTGTGTGTGTGTGTGTGATAAAGTACTGCATGTTCTGCAACCGTGCGTGTGCGCGCTAATGGAGGACTCCTGTCAGGCCAGAGATGGATCTGGGGTTTACTGTGTCCCTGAAGTGTTGAGGCTTTCACATTAACACGCCGAGTGTGAGCATGAGTGTGTATTTTGTCAGGGTGTGAATGCGTCATGTGTGTCTGTGTTCGACTCCCTACGTGCATGCTGTTGCAATTCCATCGTGGTAACAACCACTTTAGATTGTAGACATCTGTGGTGAGGACACATTTAGGCCCATTCACACCTTTTTAGTTTGTCCTTGAGTTCAAAGCCAAACTCTTTTTATGTTTGACAGATGATATAATCTTATAAAGTGAGTGTGTATGTTGACTGCATATCCACTAGCACAGGGGTTCTTAACCTTTTTGACCTCGGGGCCCAACTTTTCAAGTTCAAAGTGGCCAGGGCCCCCTTCAAATAGGACACGGTATTGGTTTAACTAATTGATCTCCCTCATGGTTTGATTTGCAATTTGATCATCAAGACATTTGTTCATCAAGTGTATATAAACCTGCGCATACAACAAGACGAACAGGAGAACAATTCATGGGACAAATCAAGCTATTACAAGGACAGATGTAAAGGCTCAAGTCGGACTTATTAACACACACAAAAACTAATAAATAGATTTTTACTACATAACCAAAGGAGGGACTGGAAAAATACGGAGAAATTTAAATTTGTAATAAAATGGATACATTCAAAATAATACGTTTCGAATAAATAAATAAATTATAAATTAAATAAAACAATGTCCAAATGAAAATATAGCCTTATAATCTGTGAATGATATGCTTCAGCAGTTTTCATGGCAGAACCGGAAGTTGCTCTTCATACCTGCGCCAGCTGGAGTTGGGCCTGTGTACGTTTTGTTCGTTTGTTTTTGGTTTCAAACAGAAAACAAAGAAACCATGGGATTTCCATATGAACCATATAACAAACGAACAAAAATGTACAGACCCATCTGGAGCCTCTTTTATTTTCTCTTGAAAAATCCCACCGGCTTTCCCACAAGCGCTGATGTTTGGTCTTGAGATGCCACTTCAGCGTTGAGGCTTCAGTGCTGCGTTGGTCGCGTTCAAACACTCCACACACAGAGCTCAGGCTCTTCACCTCCGTTAATAAAGCCCGACTTAAGTCGGGATTGTACATTTAGACTTGTGGAGGGTTTATCACCACTTCATTTTTTCTTTTAAATTCTTCTCCATAACTTTTGCGACAGGCTAGCGACTGTCTGAGTGTCTTCTTCTGCCTATTGGAGCTTGTAAAACAACCGACTGACGCATTACCGCCACCTAGTGGTGGGAAGCTATGTTGTAACTGAGCGTTTCACGCATAACAGTCCTACCTCTGGTGTCTTCAATTGATAACCTCCAGCGTGTCCTGGGTCTTCCCCGAGGTCTCCTCCCAGTTGGACGTGCCTGGAAAACCTCTCATGGAAGACGTCCAGGAGGCATTCGAATGAGATGTCCGAACCATCTCAGCTGACTCTTTTCGACACAAAACAGTAGCTGGCAAACTACCAGGACCCATGGCGAGAGTAAACAGCTGGTCCACGGTTCCACGACCAGGACAGTATCCGCACTGCTCGTCTTGAATCTGAGGTTTGATAAACGGTCGGTGCCTCCTTTCCGTTTTCTTCAACAATATATAATCCCCAATCAACACCAATTAGTCTCAAATAAGAACGGATGCTTCGAGAAGGAAAAGCTGCCTCACAGTTAAGGTTACGACTCCATTTAAGACTAGATTTAAGTGGGCAAGTACTTAGAGTCTGTTATGTTTTTGGTTGCAGATGAGGTCCTCACTAGTACTTTACAACCAACACGTATTGAATTTTCTAAATATAACGAGTCATGTATCTCCGTCTCAGTACAGCTCAGTGTGAGCTTGTTTGGCCTGCCGGCAGAATCTGCTTGTGTTACACAGTGTATTAATTTTCTGACCCTCCAGTCCTGAGCTCTGTCAGCAGCCTGTACAGTGGAGCTGACAGCCAGCCACATTGCCCCCAACCCAAACAGCAGCCGTCCTGAAAAGTTCTACATTTTACCGGGAGGCTTTGGAGACGACAGGGGAAAAATAGTGAGGAAGGGGAGGAGGGGAAAAAAAAATATGAATGTTTATGCATTGGGATGCGTAAATCAATCAACACCGAGTTTAGATGTGTTTAACCTACATTACCAAAAGTAATGGACTATGGAGATGGGGAGATGCAAGTGATCAATCAAAGCCAGGCTTTATGAGTACCAGCAGCAACACAGGCAACAGCAGTGTGTAATCAAATAGGGGGAGGTATGAGCGATGCAGGAGAAGGAAAATGACACTAAAGATAAGCAAACACTGCAATGAGATTGCTCGATACATATTATATTGAAACAAAGGTAAAGATGTAATTGATCACTCAGCAAAGTTGTGCCTCTGTGTGTGTGTGTGATTCTATTTGTGTTATTGTGCCCGTTTCTGTGTATGTGCATTTTGGAGCTTTCACTTTTCCCAAATGAAACCAGGACAGGGACATGATATTTTCCACCTTAGATGTCACAGTTTAAAACTTCTAAACATCGCAAGAGGGATATTTAGATACATGCAGCGAAGTATTAAGAGAAGTCCCACGTCCAAGCTGTAGCTGACACAGTTTTCCAGTTTTCACAGTTTTAGAAAGAGAAGCCAGCAAAAAGTGCTTCACAGTCAGTGTCCTGACATTATGCTGGTGGAGAGTTAAGTCATGTCCGATTTGTTAAGGGAAATCATGGCATTTAATTTGCCTGGATGGAAACTGCCTGAGGTTGGCTTTTTATAGGACAAACCTAAATTGAGATTTTAAGATTTTCTTTTGAAATGTAAACGATGGCAACCCCCACCAACAACACCACCGCGACCGTGAACAGAGAGTTGCTAAGTCATTTTCTGTCAACAGGCTTAATTGTAGCCATTAAGGATGGAGAGAAGAGGGGGCACGTAATGCTAAGGCTTTCTGTCTCTCGTGATGAGCGACGTCAAGGATTCAACTTCCCTTTGTGGGGCGGTCAAAGACAAACGATCAAGATGCAACTTGAATTCATTCAAATTGCTATGCTTTTTTTTAATCAATGATCTCACACACACACACACGATAGCATTTTGTTATTATCACATCTTCCTCTCTTTTCTGTTGCCTTCTATGTATGCTCCTGTCGACCACTGTGTGCTTTTCGCTCTGTCATGATTTCTTTGATGATATAAAGTACATGGCTGATGTCTGCGCGTGATCTCTCTGTTCAAGTTGCTCAGTTCTTAGAAGTCTTTGTCTTTCATTTGTTATTTTCACATTACTGATTCTAAAGTACGAGTAGTACCTCCTGGCAGGAACATTGTACCTGAATAAGGGTTGATCATCCAATCATGCTTTGTCTCTCTAGATTAAATGGCTTTTACTTTTACTTTGCCTTTCACTCTAATTTCTTTTGTTGTATTTGTTAGCACCAGACAAGAAGCCGTATTCATCATTGACATTCATGCATATATTCACATGTACTGCACTTTAATCACAGACATTTCTAGTGCGAGGTTGGCAAACAGCCACAATCAGACGGCAACTGCTCAGCATGAGCGAACAAAAACATCTAAATCCAACACAAGCCCTGACCTATACACTAAGACCGTTCACCAAAGGAATGCACTAAAATAGCCACCAATGTGGCTTTTTTTCATTGGAGCTGCGACCGCATGCCTCTCATGTATCCTAATCTTCCTCATTTCAAAATGAAAATAACATTCGGACTAATTTGTGCATCTAATCAAATCCTCTGAGAGGATAAAAAGAGATGGGTGAACGGGGAGGGGGGGGGGGAGAGTTCATAAGAATTGTAGCTGTGTGTGGGTCTTGTGTGTAAAGTTACAGAACCAATTATCTGGCCATGTGGTTTCTGTAGACGGCATTGCCCTGGCATCCAACAGCACTGGAAAGAATCTTGGCGTTATCTTTGATCGGGACTTGTCCTTTAACTCCCACGTAAAGCAAATCTCAAGGACTGCATTCTTTCATCTGCATAATATTTCAAAAATCAGGCACATCTTGTCTCAAAAAGATGCAGAAAAATTGGTTCACGCGTTCATTACTTCGAGACTGGATTACTGCAACTCCTTATTATCAGGCTGCTCTAATAAATCTCTTAGGTCCCTCCAGTTGATCCAGAATGCTGCAGCTCGTGTTCTCACTAAAACTAAGAAAAGAGATCACATCACTCCTGCACTAGCTGCTCTGCACTGGCTCCCTGTAAAATCAAGAATCACTTTTAAAATTATTCTCTTAACCTACAAAGCCTTGATTGGTGATGCACCATCATATCTTAAGGAGCTTGTAGTACCATATTGCCCCACTAGAGAGCTGCGCTCACTAAATGCGGGACTACTTGTAGTTCCTAGAGTCTTAAAAAGTAGAATGGGAGCCAGAGCCTTTAGTTATCAAGCTCCTCTTCTATGGAAGCAGCTTCCACCTTCAGTCCGGGAGGCAGACACAGTCACCTCGTTTAAGAGTAGACTGAAGACTTTCCTCTTTGACAGAGCTTATAGTTAGGGCTGAATCAGGTTCACCTGGTCCAGCCCCTTGATATGCTGCTATAGGCTTATAGCTGCCGGGGGACGTTTTAGGATGCACTGAGTACCTATCTCCTCTTTTTTCTCTCCTTAAGGATGAATTTTCATCTCTCATTACACGTTACTAACTCTGCTTTCTCCCCGGAGTCCTTTTGACTTCACGTCTCATGGGGTCATCGGACCCTATGAGACGGCATAGATCCTATCTGCCTGATGGATCATCGAGGTCTGGGTCGTGGAATTCCTGCTCCTGACTACGCCACTGTCCTGTTGAGACTCCGCCCACTGTTGAGACTCCGCCCACTCTTCCTCTCTCCCTCCATCTGCCTGATGGATCGTGGAGGTCTCCATCGTGGAATATGCCTACTATGAACTATTCATACACTCTGTCACATTCATTGAATGTATTTTAACTCTAAATCTGTCCTTCTGTACACATTACATCTATTGCACCTGTCCATCCTGGAGAGGGATCCTCCTCTGTTGCTCTCCTGAAGGTTTCTTCCCTTTTTTCCCCTGAAGGGTTATTTGGGAGTTTTTCCTGGTCCGATGTGAGGTTTTGGGGCAGGGATGTCTATGTGTACAGATTGTAAAGCACTCCGAGACAAATTTGTAATTTGTAAAATTGGGCTATACAAATAAACTGAATTGAATTGAATTGAACTACGTGTGTGTGTGTGTGTGTGTGTGTGTGTGTGTGTGTGTGTGTGTGTGTGTGTGTGTGTGTGTGTCTGTGCGTGCGCAGATCTGAGTGTGTTTGACTCAGCATGTGTACATGTGGAAGAGATTTTCAGAGCGTTGTTTTGTCAGCATATGATTGTGTCTGCGTTTTGGTTCAGAGAAGATAATGCTGTTGCTCAGAAAATTAAGCTGTCAAGCGCAAGACTGCTTACAGTATTTCAGAAGACTCCATGGCAGAGGGATATGTCCGACAGTCGCTCGCTCTATTTGTCTGTCATTTCATTTTTCCTTATTCCCATATATCCTCTATGCTCACCGGACAGACCAATGTCTCTGTGGGTGATGATAGTATTTTAATTAGGTCAGTGTTCAGGACCCAGTCCGAGTCGACTTAATATGCATATCTGACTGCTGGACTAAGAACAGGGCACAGTCCAGCTATTAAGAGGATTACATTGCAAAAGAAACCCAGGCAGGGGGTTTGAGAGACGCAGGGATCCGCTGATGAAGAAAGGACTCCATACTCCTAATTGCTTTCAGGACTGATACAGTTTTATATTTATTTTTGTATTTCACACTTGGCATGAATCAGTCAATAGTCATTTTACAATACGGTACTTTGTTTAATTTGGGATGCATTGGTTGCTCCTTTAGTAGGTTTAGTATGTAAGGTCACTGCAGTGTGTCTGTTCTGTTAGCAATGCTCCAATTCCTAATCCTTCGTAATTAGCTGTTATTATTTTTGTATTATTATTATTTACTTCATTATTATTTCATCTTTTGTCAAGGAGCTCATAGCCAGGCTAGATTTCTTCATTTTATTTAGCCCAGATATTCTCCCTCTACACTTGATATGTTTTTCTACTCCAAGTGGGGTTCGTCTATTCTAGACTGATTGAAAAGTCCCCTCTGTGTTTATTGCTCTGCTTTGGAAGTAGACCTGCTGAGAAGAGTTGATGAGCATGGGGAACTGAGCCTTCCCCTTTAAAGGGAACTTTTGATCTTACATATAGTGTCTTCTTCTAACAGTTAAGATGAATTACAATTACCCCCCAACCCTCCCATCTCTAGTACCACTCGTAGCCCGATGAGTAATTCTGAGTTTAAAAAGTGTGTGTGCACGCGCGCGTGTGTGTGTGTGTGTGTGATGACGGCTGTCTGGATATTAGTCTGACAGCCTACGGCCTTCAAGCTGATTAATGTTGGGATTAATCCCAAATCCCAGGATCACTGTTGCTTGAACAAGCTACTATAAACTCACACAACCAACATGCTTCCACAATCATACATGCATCCAACTTAATAGCAATTTCAATTTAATAGCCTTTTTAAGAGTTTCAACACAACTTAACATCAGCATGGTAAACATAGGTGCACACCGGCATACAGCTAATTAGTCTTTGTTTCAGGGAGATAATAAGCCCTCCGTCTGCTTCATCATTATCTCCAGCAAGTACACCTCACATCTACAATGTTCTTGTGTACGTAGGTCATCTGTTTGTACCTCATGACCATAAACTACTTTTTTTGGTTTCTTTTAAAAGTTATCCCGATAGTTTCTCAATTTAATTCTGGCAAAATGTTAGCGGGCATTCCATCCAATCCCAACCTTCTCCGAGAGTTCTTTAGCTACTTCTACCTTGTTCTTATGAGAGGACAGTCATATCTTGTCAAACATCACTTGTCATGTGTCCAGAGTTTATTTGGGAATCTGTCAGTCTGTCTGTGCCTTCAAGTTTATATCAATAGTCCAATTAGTCAGAGAGCAGAACCGGTCAAAGTGCTTTTGCTTGAGGCTTGTTTCGGGTCGTTGATTATGTCACCCAGAATAGTCCCTCCAACCCCTCCCCCGGCCTCGCCCTTCTGATTGGGAGATGGGAGGTATGAGAGGAATGATCAGAGCTGCATCTCCTCAAGTACTTAAATACGAGAAAAGGAAGAAGAGTGTTCGGGAGATGTTTCAAGATATAAGGGAGCAAGAGAATAAAAAGAACACATTCTGTTGTAGTTAAGTGGCCTTATGGTAGAATGCACAGGCTGAATTTGATGGAAACCAAGACAGGAAGTATAAGATAGTTGTACAGCTGTAGCGTCAGCGTGACTCATCGGACGAAGACTCGGAGGACAAAGACATAGGAGTCTTCCGTTGAAGTCTTCGGGGGTGGATGAGTCTTTTCCCCATTTTGTGAATATGTGTGTCTTTTCCATACCTGTGCGTATCTCTACTCGTAGTTACTATAGGACTCGTTCATTCATGTACCGGAACCCCTCCTCTGTTATCCTTCCTACCCGTTCTACTCACACCCAGCACCTGGTCACAGGAGGCCTCTGGAACTGTCAGTCAGCCAACCGCAAGGCTGATTTCATCTCTGGCTTTGCCTTGGAGCAGTCGCTTGACTTCCTGGCTCTCACTGAGACCTGGATCACAGCAGACAACACGTCTACCCCGGCTGCTCTCTCCTCTGCCTTCTCCTTCAGCCACACACCCAGACCCTCTGGTCGGGGTGGAGGTACAGGTTTACTCATCTCACCCACATGGTGTTTCGCTCCCTACCCGCTTCCACTCTTTATCCCACTGACTTTTGAGTTTCATGCTGTGACCGTTACTCATCCGGTTCAACTTCACATTGTTGTTCTCTACCGTCCCCCTGGTTCTTTGGGAGATTTCTTGGAAGAGCTAGACGTCCTCCTATCGAACTTCGCGGAACACGGCCCCCCGCTCATCCTTCTGGGTGACTTTAACATCCAGACAGAGAAGTCATGTGATCTCTTACTCTTACTGTCTTCCTTTAACCTCTCACTCAGTCCCTCCCCTCCCACTCACAAAGCCGGCAACCACCTTGACTACATTTTCACAAGAAACTGCTCTACCTCTAACCTCACTGTAACTCCTCTCCATGTCTCTGACCACTTCTTCATCTCTTACTCTCTCTCGCTCTATGGTACTGACACCCCACCCATATCTACAGACTCTGCACCTGTACGCCGCAACATTCGCACCCTCTGCCCCTCCTCCCTGGCCTCCTCTGTCCTATCTGCTCTCCCCTCAACTGACTGCTTCTCACTCATGCAGCCTAACTCTGCCGCAGACACTCTCCTCTCTTCCCTGTCTTCATCTCTTGATTCTCTTTGTCCTTTTAAGACACGACCGGTTCGGAAATCCTCTCCGGCTCCGTGGTTGTCGGACTCGGTGCGCCGAGAGAGCCACCCTGCGGCGGAAAGAAAATGGCGCAAATCGAATCAAGCGGAAGACTTGCTCTTCTATCAATCTCTCCTCTCCTCTTTCTCTACCTCTATCTCTGCAGCCAAAAGCTCGTTCTACCTGACCAAAATTCAGTCTTCCTTCTCTAACCCCAAAAAACTCTTCTCTATCTTTTCCAACCTCCTTGATCCCCCCTGTCCCCCTCCTCCTTCCACCCTTTTGCCGATCCACTTTGTCGACTACTTTACAAACAAGATAGATGACATACGCTCCTCCTTTACAAATCCATCTTCTATCACCTCACCAACACTAACTTCTTCATCCCCCTCTCTTTCCTCTTTCACCCCCCTGTCTCCCAATCAAGTTCTTAGCTTGGTGACCTCCGCTCGACCGACCACCTGCGCCCTTGACCCCGTCCCGTCTCCCATTCTCCAGGCTATTGCTCCTGATCTTCTGTCTTTTCTCACCCATCTTATTAACAGCTCACTCTCAACTGGTTGTTTCCCCAACTCTCTGAAGGAGGCGAGAGTCAACCCTCTCCTGAAGAAACCCACGCTCGACCCTTCTGAAGTCAGCAACTACAGACCGGTCTCTCTTCTTCCTTTTCTCTCCAAAACTCTGGAGCGAGCTATCTTTAACCAAGTGTCCTCCTATCTCCACAGTAACAGCCTTCTTGACCCTCACCAGTCTGGATTCAAGGCCGGCCACTCGACAGAGACTGCCCTCCTTGCTGTCTCTGAGCAGCTTCACACTGCTAGAGCAGCCTCTCTCTCCTCTGTCCTTATCCTTCTCGACCTTTCTGCAGCATTTGACACCGTGAACCACCAGATCCTGATCTCTTCTCTTCAGGACCTGGGGATCTCAGGCACTGCACTCGCTCTTTTCTCTTCCTACCTTAAAGACCGCACCTACCGGGTAACTTGGAGAGGATCTGTGTCTGATCCTTGTCCTCTCACTACTGGGGTTCCTCAAGGCTCCGTCCTTGGTCCCCTCCTCTTCTCTCTGTACACAAATTCTCTCGGCTCTGTCATTTGTTCGCATGGCTTCTCCTACCATAGCTATGCCGATGACACCCAACTGATCTTCTCGTTTCCACCGGCCGAAACACGGGTGGCGGCGCGAATCTCTGCCTGTCTGACTGACATCTCTCAGTGGATGTCTGCTCACCATCTGAAAATCAACCCTGACAAGACTGAGCTACTATTCCTTCCAGGGAAAGGCTCCCCCACCCATGACCTGACTACCACCTTCAACAGCTCTGTGTTGGCCCCTACCCTGACTGCCAGGAACCGCGGGGTGACACTAGACAGTCAACTCTCCCTGACGGCCAACATCGCTGCGACAGCGCGTTCCTGTAGGTACATGCTGCACAACATCAGGAGAATACGGCCTCTTCTTACTCAGAAGGCGGCGCAGGTTCTGATCCAGGCTCTGGTCATTTCACGCCTTGACTACTGCAACTCCCTCCTGGCTGGTCTACCTGCTAAGGCCATCCGACCTCTGCAGCTCATCCAGAATGCAGCAGCTTGACTGGTCTTCAGTCTCCCGAAATTCACCCACACCTCTCCGCTCCTCCGCTCTCTCCACTGGTTACCGGTGGCTGCCCGCATCCGATTCAAAACACTGGTTCTGGCATACCGTGCTCTGAACGGATCGGGCCCCGTCTACATCCGGGATATGGTCACACCGTACACCCCGGCACGTTAAGCTCCGCTCGGCAACAGCCAACCGACTTGTGACTCCTGCACCTCGAGCTAACCACTCGAAATCCAGACTGTTTGCTGTCCTGGCTCCTCAGTGGTGGAACGAGCTCCCCACTGACATCAGGACAGCAGATAGTCTCTACATCTTCCGTCGGAGACTGAAAACACACCTTTTCCGACTATATCTGGATTAAAACACAGATTTGTACTTCAGTGGCACTTAAATAGCTCTTACTTATGGTACTTTAGTAGTTCGACTATGTTGAGGAAATGTTACTTCCTGTATTCTTGTTGTTCTTAGTTTGTACTCTAGGTTGAAATGCACTTATTGTAAGTCGCTTTGGATAAAAGCGTCTGCTAAATGACATGTAATGTAATGTAATGTAATAGTGAAAGAGATTGTTTTTTTATCCAAATGAAGTGGTTAGGATGAGGGAGATTGCCTTGGTTGAATAGAAAATGAAGTATTGCGGAGAGGAAATGAAACAAGGAGGGTAGAAGGTTCCCGAGGAAGCATGGGCAAGAGCAAGTGGGAGGCAGGCAAGGAGGAAGCAGAGAGAAGGACACGCAAACACAGGCAAAGGTCACACAGCCACTTGGTACTCAGACAAACTGGCGGTAAAATGCTCTATTTCCCATTCCAATTAAAGTGTCAGTTAATATTAATGTGGAAGTGAAGACTGTCAGACACACAAACACACGTAAACAGCATTTACGCTGCACACACACACACACACACATACAAATACAGAATTTAGAATCTCGCCTGGTCTCTTACGATCAGCCGACGGTGTCACGCAAACAGGTCCCAACTCTGTGTGTGTGTGTGTGTGTGTGTGTGTGTTTGTGTGTGTGTGAGATCAGGCCTATTGCCACGTCTCGTCCCATCTGTCACATGAAGGTTATTTCTGAATAAAGATGCACTTGTGACGTCCTGCATTCAGACGCGGGGTCGTGTGCATGTGCCTGCGTGTACTTTCTGATTCGCAGATGTTTGTGCAAAGTGTGTGCGTGTGCACATGTGAATGAGTTGGTTTGGACAAGGAACGTTTTTACCTTGATCACTTTCTTTTTCTTCATCTCAGGTAGAGTTGCGCTTGATTGACTTTACGCATGCGTCTGGTAGGTGTTTGTGTGTCTGTGGGTGTGTGGGTGTGTGTGTGTGTGTGTGTGTCTGTGTGTCTGGATTGGATACAATTGCTGTTCTGTTTGTCTTGCTGTATCTTGTTGGTGTTAAGGGAACACTGAGTAGGGAGGGAGGGAATAATCCCTCTGTATCTCTTTCTTCAACCGACCGGAACATCGCTCTCGCCTCTTGCTGGGGAGCGCGCACATACACACACAAATGCACCACCCAACCAACCATGAAATCGTAATGTCAGACCTGTTAATGCCTCGAGATAGATAGCAGTAAACGCATCCCTTCGTGGTCCTGCTTTTTACACATAAACACACACACACACACACACACAAATAAACAGAGAGCTATCTGTCTCTTTCTGACAGGAAGGTTCCACTCGGTAGTGGCTAGAAGACTTTTGGTTGTTTTCATTGATATCTGCTCGAGACCGTGTTCATTCCTACACCTTGGGAAAGCAGGCTGCCTCCTAACAGTTGTATTAGGATGAATACAATACAGCGGGTTTTTTGTTTTCAGATTGCAACGGCTGCGTGCACGTATATTCCCCAAACCTCCGGCCCAGTTTACTTTTCCGTTGTAGTCCTCTTAATTGCATGTATTAACATAGCATTTCTGCCATGTAGTCAACAACTAATATTCTGTTTGACTTCATTTTGGGATCATTGTGCCTGTCTTGTGAGAGGCATTTCTGGGTCATAAACTGTGGAAGTAGGGCTGTGTCAATTTATTTTCATGCCAATAATTTGCATTTTAATTTGTATTCCCTCGTTTTTATAATCAGTTATTCAACACATTTGCATCTACAGTCGCCTTACATGAGCAAGCAACACTTATTCAAACCTAGCAGTTCAGTTTCATTTGTATCCTCCAGCACACGTGTTCCTACCACCAATTTAACTTGCATTAGTGTAACGCATACTAACTGGAAAATAACTGTCAACATTAATATATACTCTACTCTTACGGCTCATTTATTTTTTTATCATTTAAAATGTCTCAAATATACACTAATAAACAAACCGTAACTCTTAATTATTGATATAGAGGGATTATGGTGCATAATCAGCACACAATGTAAACCCAGTTTACCCCCGTTTATTTGTTGTTCCATCAGGAAGATAGACGGACGATCTATAGCGACATAAAATATTTATGTAAATTAGCTTTAACCCATTTGACCCTTTTCATAAATATATTTTTCAAACCAAAAATATCATAGAACAGCACTTTATATGATATTGGCTGGCTTATAGTAGCATCATTTGGTTCTCAGTACTGTTCACTGTCAATGTGGAAATTAAAGTATTCTGCAGCACACAAGTCTGTTGTGTTTTTACTCCTTTGTCCTCAAACCCAGATCAGCAGTTCATATAAATAGACCTATACCTAGACACGTGGACTTTTTGTATGACCTTATTTTGCCATGTACTCCTCCGGTATGCTGCGTTGATTGAGCACATGTTTCAAATCAAATCAAATTGAACTGTGACCTGTCGTAATCCAACCGGTCCTCAGCTCTAATGTAGTCACTCAGAGTAATGGAACAGGCCAATATCTCCCGAACACCAGGTACATCATGCTGTTTATTTGTGTGTGTGTGTGTGTGCGTGTGCGTGCGAGTCAGCCAGAAAAATTGGTTGTGTATGTGCTATGCTTTCACATCGATCTCGGCAGTCAGTCGTGAGAGAGAGAGAGGGGGGGGGGGGGGCACAGAGAATCACCCTGTCAGTCTTCATGTCTCTTCGTCTTCCCCCGGCGGCGTCACTCCCTCGCTGCACAGATCAAAGAGCTGACACATGCCCCGATGTCCTCTCTCTCCGTCTCTCTTCTATCTCCGCCTCACACGCTCTGTCTTTCTTGCGATCGTAACCCTCTACCTCTGTCACTCACCCTCACTTTCTATCCCCACATCCAGCTTTCTCCCCGACTATATCAGTGGGGATTTTGATTCCATTACTGCCGAGGTCAAAGCGTTCTATGGAGACAAGGTGAGTGGAACACAACTTGCACACACTCTCAGATCGACAGGTGCGCACACAGTGACACACAAACAAAAAGCAAGAGGACTTTCCGCAGACGTGAACGAAAAAGACTCCTTCAACACCTTGACATGTCTTTACTTTATTTAGTTTACTTTTCCAACATTGATTGAGGATTTGCACTTTTGTCCACACGAGCAGGGCCTTTTCTGTTCCATAGTTTACCGAATAAATCATCTTTCCCCGTCTGGTGTGAAGGGACACCTTCTTGCAGAGCACTGTTTGACAGCAGTTGCATTTACCCGAAGCATTGTTTTGTTTCTGTTGTGCTGCCTTAAAGCACAAGTTGCTGGCGGATCACATTAGATGCACATTGTGAAGTATTTTCAATGATGAACCACTTTGAACCTGAATATAGTCACACGCTCTCCCCAAATTACCCTCGCACTGTCACTGGATTCAGCAAACTAGACCCTCAGCATCTCTACATGACACACACTATCAACTGTGTGTGGGTGTGTGTGTGTGTGTGTGTGTGAGAATAAGTGACTACTCAGAGAGACTGGGGTTTATTCGTATTCTCGAGACTCTCCGGGAGTTCCACCTGCAGTGACAAGAACATGCAGACTGAATTATCAAAGTGGGTGTAAATGTGCAATCTGACATGTCAGTGCATTCAAGATGTATGATTGCAACCTCTGGCTGTTGTCGCAGTCACTTCTTGTTGTGGGTATAATCCACTTCCTGCTCACTCGGGAACATGCAAGGGTTTCGCTTTTAACAAATAAAATATATTCCATCATGACCAGTTGCACATCTCTGCCTGAACACCTTCCCTGGCTCTGTTGGTCACATAATCATCTTTGACTTCACGATATAATGGTGTAGCTTCTTGGGAGTGTTGCCACGCTTTTAACACCAACATCCATGCAAGTGTTGGATGTTTGCCATAAATTCCTGTCAGATTAGTGGTTACAAGAGAAATGAAATTAAGAAAAGAAAATGTCATACCACAGCTTTCTTTAGTGAAACTCTGTAATTTAATAAAATATCCTGAGAGGGTCAAATCATTCTTGATTCAAACATAAAATCCTATGATGAGCAGTTGCCAGGAGATATGAATTAATATAAATGGGTCTCCAGCAAAAAGGACTGTGAATCACTATGAGATAACTATTGAGTTTGCCTTATTTTAATGCACAAAAAAGACTACAATAAGACTTTAAAAGACAATAATCTTCAAATGAGTTGTGTGTTTACTTGAAACACATTTTAACACAAGATTTTGATTTATTCTACAGAGTCCGGGATTAAGAGTCTTCTGATAACAAGAGACGTGCACATGTAGGCATATTTACACTAAACTATCCAAGGTTATGAAGATAAAATGCGAATTCTTCGATGAAGTGGACTCGCCGTTATTTAAAACAAGCAAAATGTCAAACCAGTACCTGCGAGGGGGTGAGGCTCGGTTTAATAAGTGATGCATACAAGGGAAGTCTTTGCTGTGTGTTTCTGTGGTCAGCCCCTCTCTGATGCCGTGTACAGTTTGAAATGCAGATCCAATACTTCACAAAGCACACACACACACACACACACACACCCACGCATACATACTCGCACACAACAATATGGGTTGACACCCTCCTTATTCCCCTCACTCTTTTCCCCTTTTCTCTTTAGCTGCCTGCAATATTAGTCCCGTTTCACAAATATCGCACAGGTTGCCGAAAAAAGAAAAGAAAGAAGCAACACCTTGTTACTGTTGGAGAGAACGGACTGTCATAGTGATGCTTAAGCAGGGGAAAGTTTGAGGCGTTCCTTCAGAGAATTGTCGGAAACGGTGAATAATTCTGCATAAATGGAAAGGAGAGAACAGAAAAGCATCCGCAAAGGGAGGGGGAGAGACGAGAGATGGAGGGAGCGAGGATGGATGGGATCAAACGGAGCACAGCGTGGGTGTGTCTGTGTGTGTGAGTTTGTGTGTGCGTGTGTGTGTGTGTGTGGCACAGTTGTGCAGTGTATGGGTAGAGAACGAGACATCGGGAGAGAACAGAGTTTGGTTGTTTACCTGGATGCTGTAGTTTAGGGCCACTGACTGGAACCTCTACATTATTCAGCAACGCAGCCCGAAGAACGCCCGACATGACTAAAACACGGATTTATACCTCTCTCTCTCTATCTCGTTTTGTTCTTCTGTGCTTTGTTATCGCCTGTCCCTTATCTCTGCCTGGGTTTTTATTTTGCTTTCTGTGGAATGTATACAACCATCTGATTATGCGTGTGTCTGTTTCCATTGTTCCTTGTGCGTAGGGGTGCAATCTGATAGAAACAGCTGACCAGGACCTAACAGACTTTACCAAGTGCCTTGCGATCATGGTGGAGGAAATTCATAGACGAAAGTTACAGGTAAACATCCAACCCCACACACATACACACACACACACACACACACACAAACAGCTAGCTTGACATCTGCTAACCAGCACCTACACAGCTCACATATACCCACATGATGTATTTTTACTGAAGGTTAACCACACGTTAACAAAGACTATTTATTGGCCTGGGGAAGAACAAACAAACAATGTTTATTAAAAAAAAAGGGTATTGTTGTAATTATTAATAGGACTTACCAGCACTGTTAAATAAGTAAAGCGTTCCTCTCACTCAGCCTCTGATAGCGTAGTGCCTTTAGCAACACATTCAGTCCTCAGTGACTAAAGATGAGCAGCTCAGAGGTCCGTAGTGTTGGAATGGGGCTGACTCCGGGCAGATTTGAGGTGTGTGTGGGCGTATGAATATATAACAGCCGGCATGCATGCTCAACATTCCCCGAAGGAATGAGTATTGGAAAAATGTTATTGGAATAATATGAGCCACATTTACACCAACACCTAAAATGCAAACGGGTAATCGAGGCTTGCCAGATTTAAAATGAAATACTTTCTTTGAGATATTTTCAAAGTGAAAGCATTTCCGAAGGCGCGGCCAGCCATTGCGAAGCCCCGTGCCCAGCCAGCTGCTTCAGAGCCAGACGCATCTAAACCAGAGATGGACTCGATTTCCATTTTGACTCTGAAAATGTCCCGGCGAATTTGCACAGAATGTCCATCACATGGGGAGAATGTGCGCTAATATAAAACACGGTATACCTGTAATCCTCATAATTTCAACAAAGATCATTTTTTTAATCCTGTGTTTTGGACCGTCTACATCTGTCTGTTTATTTGTGTCCGTGTCTTCAGCTTCTTTCACGCTCTTGCTCTATCTCCATTTCCTCCACGATCAGAGTCTTTAAGCAGCACGTTGCGTGTTGCTCCAATCACGGTCGAGTGTCACAATCACTTCACCTCTCGGAGCTGATGAACGGCCACGGAGAAGATGCTGGCACGCACATGAAAATGCACGCCATCTCATACAGTAGTCACGCGTGTTGTCACATTGTGCATTTTTGCTTTCATCTTAAGGTGTTTGGATAAAATAGAGGATATGCTTTTGTCCTTCCATGAGCTTTTTTTCCCACGTAATGGCAAATATTTGCTCGGTCTGAACTGACGCAGAGTGTTTGTCCGTTCGTCTGCCTGCAAGAGATCGGAGAGCCTGGCAATCACTTCTTGATGTTCTATAACAAAAGCTGATGGTGGCTTTTTCCTCTTTTCTTTACCCACTTTGACTCTTATTTTACCTTTTTGTTCCCTTTAACTGTCACGGCGCTATTAGAGTGGACCCAAAAGCACTACTCAGACAGGAGTCACAAAGAATACTGTCTTTGGTTGGAAACAGGCTGGGTCAAAACCGGGAGATCAGTCGAAGAAGCAAACAAGTCCAAAAAGGGGCGGGGCAGAGGATCAGATGTCAGGGCAGGCAGGTCAGGAATATACTCTAATAACACTGGAGAACTTGGCACGAAAACACAAGACAATCTGGCAGAGGACAAGTGGAAGTGAGGGAGCTAAATAGTGAGGGACTAATGAGGGGATGGGCTGCAGGTGAGAAGGGCGTGAGGACCAGGTGAAGGGAATGAGGGACTAACGAGGGAGTGATCAGAGGCAGGTGAGGGGAGTTGGATTGACGAGACGGTGTGACAGGATGAAAACAACTATTACAAAAAGGAAGGCGTGGAGCTAAACTGTTACATTAACAATTTAGTGTTGGGTTTTATGCAAGCAGGACTTTTCTAATCGTGTAATATCATGCCTTGTCTTTCTCCCTTTTGGTTAGTTTCTCTACTTTTGATTTAATTGAAATGCTCACATAGATGACATGTAGACCAGGGGGCTTTGCAGGTTACAGAGTGTTGTTCCCATGTTTTGGCTGTTAACGATTCCACACATTAGCACCTGAATGTTTTCCTTTGCAAAGCTGAGCGCTTGATTTATAGCATTTATCTTGTGGTGTGTTGGTTGACATCTCAAAGGATGGTATCGGAGGGTTATGGTGGGTGGATGAGTGTCTGTGAATATATTTATATGCCTGATCAACATTGTGTGTGTGCGCGAGTGTGTGTGTGTGTGTGTGAGCATTTGCTCTCCGTGTGTGTGTGTACTTGTTGAAGTGTGTGCTGCAGCCCAGCATCTGGTGTATGTCTGTGTGCTCGTCTGTTTCTCTTCTCAGAGCTCTGTCCTCGCTTCTCTTCCGTTGCTTCACCGGTGCAGGCGTAAGCGGCACTACTGCTCTCTCATTTCTCTCTCTCTTTCTCTGGTTATCTGTTCTCATCATCTCCAATAAATGGATATGAGTTGTTTGCTGTTGGTTCTCTGAGCCAGCGCTGCTCGCTCTGTCTCCTCCAGCCAATAGACGGTATCCGTTGAGCCAGCTTGTTGGACTCTCTTCATTCAGTCGTGATATTGTCCTTTCCCTGCTTGATTTCTTTTATTAAACAAACATGAAATAGGAACACGTACAAATGTGAACTATTGTATTGAGTTTAATATGAGTAGCTGACAACAAAAAGTGTGATGGGAAGCAACATATTGAGCAAGCCAGAGTGTCATCAGACTCACGGGCACTGAACATCTTTTTTCCTTCTCTTTGCTTCTCTTTCCTCTTTTAGCTTTGTTCCCTGAGGTCGTCTGGCTATGGCGACTTCTGAACTGATTGATACTCTTTCCTGATACAGTTCACTGTTTGTGTCGTCGGTCCTTTCACGATATTCTCTTGTTTGTATGTTTTTTATTAATAAGCAATAACAAAGGTGGGAAGGAAATCAGAGATGTATTTAGGAGATGGTTTCTTGGATGGACAAAAGGAAATATGAGATACATTTGGAAATTCTCTTCATTTTCCCTTTGATCATTTTCATGATTATAAATCTTATGAAAAGGGCTATATAATATATTATATATATATATATATATATATAAAAGAAAGCCCTTTTTCAATATATATATATATATGTGTGTGTGTGCATATATGTATATACAGTAGATATGTGTATGTTTATATATATGTGTGTGTGTATCTATGTGTGTGTATATATGTGTATATATGTATATATATATGTATGTATGTGTATATATGTATATATATATATATATATACATTTTTGTGTATTCAGAACAGCTAATACAGGATTAATGTGATCTCTTTTCTTAGTTTCAGTAAATCCACGAACTGCAGCATTCTGGATTAACTGGAGGGATTTAAGAGATTTATTCGAGCAGCCTGATAATAAGGAGTTGCAATAATCTAGCCTAGAAGTAACAAACGCGTGAACCAGTTTTTCTGCATCTTTTTGACACCAGCTGTGCTTGATTTTTTTTAAATGTTACGTAGATGAAAGATTGCAGTCCTTGAGATTTTCTTCACATGGGAGATCAACATAACACTGATATTCTTTACAGTGGTGTTGGATGCCAGGGCAACGCCATCTACAGAAACCACATCACTAGATAATTGATCTCTGAGGTGTTCAATTATATTTACAGCTAAAAGTTAGAAGTCAAAGTTAGAAACCACCAAAGGAAACATGTGTATTGTCTGCTCATGTGTGCTGTATGCATCTAATGTTTAGCTGCAGCCCTGCATGAGAAACCGTAATAGAACGTGTATATCCCCGTTACATTCTGTTTACTGAGTCATGTATTTTGTATTTGCAGTAGGTGGTTGAAGTGAAAACACTGAAGTAAAGTGTGATTGATGGTATTTGGTGCGTTTTCCGTCCTCGTGTGACTGTCGGTCGTCAGCCTCTGACAGCGCCTCTGCCCTCTGGACTGTCAGCACTGGTGCCTGACTGGTCGGGGACTTTTACGAGGTTATAACTGCTCAGAGATGTACATATTGGATGTAAAGGAACTGCTGGTTCATGTGAAGAAGAACCTCATTTTAGCTGTGAGGTTGCAGTAAATGTCATTAGTTGAAGTCGTCAGCTTACTCGATCTGCTGTTTACGGGTCTGCGTCTTAACTCAACGGACGGATGTTGCTGACCCTCATTGTCATGGCCCAAATTAACTTCATGATCTACCACCGATTGTTTATGTGTCCCCCTTCTCAGTTCTCTCTCGATGTTCTGTGCCCTTGCTTGCTTCTTTCTTTTAAAGTTCACGTGTCCCAATGGCATCTGTTCTCGTACTTGTTTTTTTTGGTCGAGTGGAAAGGTGAACGATATTCTATATTTGTATTATTGTCAACACCATTCCATAAAAATACCAAAACCAATAATTCAATAGTCTCATTCCTTTCAGTCTGTGTAAGGTGTCCATCCGTCCGTCTTCCCAGTCCATTCTCTAGAAGCCGATGTCTCAGGAAGCCCTTGAGAGAATTACATTCACATTTGACCCAAACCCCCACTTGGACTCAAGGTTGACGTGATTTAAAAAGCAAATGTTCTGCCCTAAGTCACTACTGACTTTGTTAATTATTACAATGTCACAAATTTCTATTCGGCTAGAATTATGAAGTGGGGACAAAGTTGATGGAGGCATTCAAGAGGCAGTCATTCTAGATTTTACATGCCATATTCCTTTAATTTTTATTAGAGGGAGTCTATTTTACACATTTTGTCAGAGCAAAACATATTGATCCTTTTCACGTGTGCATGCAATTTTAACAATAACGTTGTTTCTTTGTTTCTTCTTTTTTTTCTTCTTTTTTTTCTGCAACCACTTATGCCATAATTTTTCAGCATTATGTCCAACCATGTGTTTTTATGTGTCTTGGTAATTTCTGTGTGTCTTTCTAGGTGGATGCCATAGTCACACTCGGCGGTCTGGCTGGCAGGTTTGACCAGACCATGGCATCTGTTGAGACCCTCCACCACTCTCTGTCAATGACACCACTTCCCCTGTTGATGATTCAGGGGACTAGCCTCATATGCCTTCTCAGACCCGTGAGTATATTATAAACACACATAGGCCATTGGCATTTTTTTCCCCACAGGTGGAGTAAAATGCAACTGAAGAAATGAAGTTGTTGCAATTATAAACTTGTCGCCACATCATCTATCCTTTAATTTTTTTGTCTCCTAGTAATTCACTTTTCATGAAGCTGCCTATAATGGCTTTATCTGTAGACATTTATCGACAGACAGACCTTCGAATTCCCTCCCCCCCCCCCCAGCCCTTGTCTTCATTTTCTGTTCACTCTCAAAACCTTTCTTTTCCCTGCTTTGCTTTCCTTTCTCACCTTAATTGGAGTGTCGAATACTTTGTTTCTTTGTTAAATAATCACTTTAAGCGCGTGCACCCCCCCCCCCCCCCCCAAACACACTCTCTCCTCTCTGCTCTTATGATGCTCCAATTTGCTGTTGTGCAAGAGAGAGAGAGAGAGTTTCTTTTGATGCGCCCAAATTATTTCCCCTCAATGCCAGCCACTTTCTCATGCTCCTCACTTGATTGAGTTTACAAGTGGAGCGAGCTGACGCGATTTGGGACACAGTTTTCTTCTTCTTTTTTTTCTTCCTCTTATTTTCCCTGTGTTGTTTATTTGCAAAATCTTCAGGACAAACCACTAACTGTCACACTTCCTGATGACACCTTGTATTACACTAAGTAAACCTTTCTATCTTGCACTCCCTCCCTACTTGGTGTCATTATTCCAAAGGCGCGTTGCCATTTGCTGCTTCATACCACCTTCAATTAATCTTCCTTCGGTGAGGGTAAATGAAGCTCGTTTGTCAACGCAGCGACTGATGAACGCAGATGCCTGTACATGAAGGTGAACGCAACCTTCGACAGACCCAGTACTATTTGTTCCAGTTACATCTGTAATTGAAGTGTTTACAACTTTTGCCAAATATCCTCACCACCCATATTCCACGCAATCACAGCTTCGTTGCGCCCCCGGCTTTGGGATACGGCGGTACAATCAGCACAGACACAGTTGTTCACGTTCGATAGACAGTTGAACACAAGCACACGCAAAACAAATCAAGACCAGAAATAAATTACCACGTATGTCCATTTTGCTGTGGGGACGATGCCACCTGGAAATATTGCTGAGATAACCTTAAAGCTACTTTGTAGGTTTAAAATTCCATTGCACGGGCATGCTTCTTCCTTCCTGAGTTAATCAGAGATGTCCAAGTCCCAGACATGGTATGATTCAATCAGGGTTTTTTCCTGTTAGGATTAGTTTTGGTTTCCCAGATGAGTTGTTTAAATGAGAATATGCCAACATGTTGTGTTTTCTATAGCTGGCTCAGGGCATTACATAAGTCTCACATCTTTTATTAAAGTATGGCTAGGGACACTGCGAGGGCATCAGGTTTGTTTATTCTCAGTCCCTACATGACAAGAAGATGTTTAAATCAGTCGAGGCCTCAAGGTGAGGCTAAATTTACTCAAATCATTTTTTTTTAAAGGTTGCACTGGGTTCATCTGTTTAGTCAGTTTTTCTTTTAAATCTTTGTCACAAGCGGCACGCATAGCCACAGTTACTTGTTAGTGTCCCATCCCCTGAAGTTCCTTGAGAGAGTCTGTTCTCAGTTCCATGGGACAAACAATGAACAGCGCTGTGTCAGCGTCGTGCTATAAATCACTCCATAAGTGACCCAACTGTATGAGCTTGTTTACCTGATGCCCTTTTATAGAGTGAAACTTGTCACTGCAAGAGCCGATTTAAATGACATAGTATGTTACGTGATGTATGTTAACAAAGTTAGCAACCATGTGGCATTCAAATAAATAGATAAATATGAGCTCATGAACTGACCCAGATTGTCTGTTCAGAAGTATTTATGACTTCAAATGACTTGTAGTGGTGTTAATTCTTAAAGACTTATTAATGTAACATTTTAGGAAAAGTTAAGTGTCTTACATTTAATGTCTCACTAAAATAGATAAGTTAATGAACATGGAAAAAATCTCACTTGCTTTTAACAAAGGAGCGTTAGCATTGTCATTGTGAGTGTTTGTTGTTTTTTAAATATTTGTATTACATAAATTGGAACTAAAATCTAGCATCCAAGTGCTGTAGTCTTAAAGACAACATTAAAACAACAAATGTTCAACAAAGTATATTGTGAAATTCATCACATGGTTTTTTCTTTCTCATACATCTGTTTTTTGAAGTTCAAAACACTGCATTAGATTTGTCAAACTAAAAGTCAACTTTTTTTAAACTAAACTTTCCCCGTATAGTTCATTCCTCATCCCTCTTATTTTCTGTGGCCAGGCTAAGAAGTTGCTATTGTCGTTAGCGGCTAGCTCTACAACCAGAAAGAGCAGTTGTATCCCGAGCTGTGTGGCATTCTCGCTGTTCCTCACACACTCTCACCCTGACACACTTAATCAAAGAGACTGTGTTTATGTTTAGAAAACAACCTCAGGGATGTTTCCCCAAGACCAAAGATGCCAACGCTTAGCATTGTTTCCATTCTCCTTCCCTCTGGCTTCACAGCTCTAGGAAGCGAGGCAAAGGGAACTCTGCTTTAAACATTTCACACTTTGAAGATTTCAAACTCCTAATTGAGTGCGCCTGTCTCTGCTGTCTTTGTCTGTGTGTCTGATTCTTTAGATGGATGTAGATTAGACATCTTAGAGCTAGATTCTAGCTATCAATGCTTTTTGATGTTTATGCTTGGGTGTATGGCAGTTTGAGCATACATGGCAATTAGAGCAGGCGGATATTAAAAGTGTTTTTAATATTTCAGGCAGTGTCCAGCGGATGCAGCATTGACTTACCAAATTCATGTGCATGTGCTGTAATGAGATTGAGGTATTTTTTAAAATCTTTTTTGTACGCTCTGAATGAGAGGAACTTCGTTTTGTACTTTTTACATTCCAGTGTTGGGCTTTATTATAACTAGTCCATTCAGAGCAAAATCATTATTCAGCCTCCTTTTGTTTATTTTTATAAAACCCATCTCATGGCACACAGGATGTACGTCTGAATACTATATTTTATTAACGCCTGCAGCAATAAATCCCATTGAGCAACACATTGTCCAAAATCTTCTAGAGGGGTGTCCTCACTAGAAGTTAACTCAAATCAAAAATGGCAAGGTTTCTTTTTCAAGTGTAAGCAGGAACTGAAAATGGGTTGCAGCACCGACAAGAGCAATCATTTATTTTTAATGAACCTTGGTCCCTGGGCAGAGAAACTCAGTTTCTCATTTGGGGTTGGAAAAGTCGAAGAAGTCTTGCTCCACATTTGTTTTCTCCTTTTCATTTTTTCCCGCTATCTCATAGTTTCCGCCTGTCATCAGCGTGGGCACACATGCACAGAAAAGCACTCACTCATTTCCTGTGTGTCAGCAGGGCAGTCACAGGCTAGCGGTCAACACGGGCCTGGAGGGGGACTGGTGCAGCCTCATTCCAGTGGGTGGACCCTGCCAAACAACCACGACTGGACTGAAATGGAACCTGGGTGAGTCTCTCTCTTGTCATTTTTAGCTTCTGATTCATGCTCTTAAGCCGATAATTAGTCTCTGTCTTTGTTACTTTACCTTGTAGGCTTCGTAAAGAAGATCTCCTCAGACATATTAAGTGCAACACTTTTTTTCTTAACAATTAACTTCTTTTGTCACACATGTATGAATACATTTTGTTTTTTAAGTCTAAAAACACACAACTTATTTTTGGACTCATTAATACAACTATTTTTCAAATGTCTCGAAAAAAAATAGTCGTGTGATGAGGAGAAAGGACAACAATGGTCCTCTGGCAGGAATGTGTTGGTATTGCTATGACTAAAACTTGAGTTTTGCTCAAATGGCTTTTCTAAATCAGATTTACATAAACCGCCTGTACCCGATAAACTTATTGTTCATTGTTCATTTCGGCCTCATGAATTCCACCTGTTCATTTAGAGGTGCATGCATGTTTGAGGTTTAATCATCAGGATAATCAATGCCCTGTAATTGCCATGTATTATACGGCTGCATGTTCAGCGCCGTTTGTTGTCAAGTGTCGTTCACAAAACTGTTGCCAAATATGAAAAAGACGAATTTACCTCGACATAAAATAAAAGAAAACTCTCGGTAAATTGTCAAGCAATGATAGTGATGCTCTTGTGGAAAGAATTTCAACTTTGCATTAAGTTTTTATCGTCACATATATTATTTAGCTTATTTCTATATCATATTTTAAATAATTCAGATGAAGGTTTTATGATTCTTAAGTCAAAGTGTTTTTCATCCGTGGAGAGAAGTACATGACCTGAACGACAGCCACGTCATGTAGCCTGAAGATACGTGTTTCAGGTCTGTAGTTGAAGGAGAGGACGTTATCTCAGAGATTGGAAGACGACTGCAGACGTCACCGCGGCAATTTACCAACAAGTGTCTACAAATTACCGTGAGCTACCGATACTGCAAATATACATTCGCGTTCACAATGAGAAATGACTTCAACTGGATTCTCAACACGCATTAACCCGATCCAGTTGTTTAGACGAGTTCCATAGAATGAACACTGTATGGGAATCCAATCAGACAGCCGTCTGACGACTGCTGTGGTCTTCCCCCGCTCTAAGCCTTATGGCCAGCTGTGCTCTTAATGAGTTGGCACAGACCAACCTGTCATCAGTGCGAAGGAAACGCGGTCCTTCTGTCAGCGGGTTTGTCTGCTTCGTGGTCGGTGTCTACTCTGTGTGCGTATACTTCTGGGAGTCTCTACAACTTGAGGGAGCAGGCTGTTGTCTCTGTGCCTGTTTCAACAAGCCTGCGTGTGTGTTTGTGTGTGCACCTCAAGCTGTGTTTTTTAACCTGTTTTTGTGTGTGTGTATGTTTACTCAGCACACCTGTGAGATGGCCTTCTGAGTGATAATGAGAGGCACTTTAAACATGAGAGTCCTATGCAGATAAACCAGTGATAACAAGATGCATAATTAATCATATGCATATTTAGAAGGCTGGAACTAATGATTTCCCATTGGGGTTGGGAGCAAGGACCAGAATATGAAACAATAATTAGGAACATCTCTTTTTTCCCTCACATGTCTGACAGTATGTATGGGACTTCATATTAGCAACAGTGCATATTGTGCTACTATGTTTCATCTGCATTTAACATGTTTGTTTAAATGTGTGTTTGTACATGGTTTTCACTGCAACTTGCTCAGGGTTCTAAATCAGCTCTGTGTCCCTCTCTGGGGACACTAAGCCTCTTCAGAAGTCCGTTGAAATGATCCCCCACACTCGGGTTCAAAGCTCTCTGTGATGAAAAATATATGATCTTTCTATGAAGAAAGAGTTTTGGGCTGTCAGCCATGACAGTGTTGTTGCCCCAAAGGGGAACTGTTGCTTACACCCAGAGCTTGTTTAACTTTTGCTTACATTTTTTTATTCTGCAATGATTCATGTTTTTTTAACCCAAACTGTTTTTCTACTTGTTGTACTCAAAGGGAGTGTGCAGGATGAGCTGAAATACCCTTAGCCTAAGTTAATTATTTTGTATTCCTTTTCTCTCTTTTTTTATCTTCGTTGAATTAGAATTTATATTGCTGTGAAATGAGATCAGACACAGGACACATGTACGCTGACAGAGCTGCCCTTGAGCTCGCAGCAGAGGACACCATTTTTTATCTTGTCAAAGTTTGTCTTGATTATCGATTATTAATATATATTCTGCAACAGTGAGAAACGCTTGGCAATTACATGAAAGCATTAAAACAAGCCCCTCATTTACAGTATCACAACGCACAGTCAGGGCTAGCAAAATAACTTCAATTAGACACCATAAGCAAACCTCCATTTACTTCCCTTGTTTTAGAAAATTCCCAACATTCAGAGAATATTCTCAGGCTGATCCTAATTTAGCCAGATGTTTAGCCACGAGTCCAATTTAGAAAACTCCTCAAAGCGACTCTGCTCAAACATGGGACGGAAACATTTTTGCTCGGTATGACGCATTCTTTTAAAGATATACTTGGTTGATCCAAAAAAAGAATACGACACTCGTAGTGATATTGTGCAAACAAGAATTTGACTTAGCAATCCGGTCTCATTTAAAGACCATCGCTGTTGGATATACAGGACTGTCTCAGAAAATTAGAATATTGTGATAGTTCTTTATTTTCTGTAATGCAATTAAAAAAACAAAAATGTCATGCATTCTGGATTCATTACAAATCAACTGAAATATTGCAAGCCTTTTATTCTTTTAATATTGCTGATTATGGCTTACAGCTTAAGAAAACTCAAATATCCTATCTCTAAATATTAGAATATCATGAAAAAGTATACTAGTAGGGTATTAAACAAATCACTTGAATCGTCTAATTAACTCGAAACACCTGGAAACACATTTTCAAATGTTTGATTTTGTTTTGCTGTTATAAATCTTTTTTTTTACTTGGTCTGAGGAAATATTCAAATTTTATGAGATAGGATTTTAGAGTTTTCTTAAGCTGTAAGCCATAATCAGCAATATTAAAAGAATAAAAGGCTTGCAATATTTCAGTTGATTTGTAATGAATCCAGAATGCATGACATTTTTGTTTTTTTAATTGCATTACAGAAAATAAAGAACTTTATCACAATATTCTAATTTTCTGAGACAGTCCTGTATATGCCATCGGCCGACTTTAAGAGCATACTGCAACATATTTACAAAACACAGGCCTACTTGCGGCGTAGTCTGTTCACATCATATTCGTTCATTTACTTACTGCGAAGCTTCTGTTTATTAACTATGCTGTTCATTTTAGTGCTTAATCTATCTGAAATTAATGGAGGAGAAATGGCTCCACTCTCATCAGTTTCTCTCACTGCTGGCCAGTCGAGTAGTTGGTCTGCATGTAAATCTATTTTTTCATTTTCCTAGCTGCCAAATATCTTAGTGTTGTGATCACTTTAGTTTCTGGCATATAGTGTTATTGCGTTGGGTGGGTGTTTAGGCATTTGAAGAATATTGTTACCATCTCTCCATCATCTAAGGAACTCTAAACTTCTATAAAATCCTCTTTACAAGGATCTTGTCTTAACTGGAATGGAAATTCTTCGTCAAAGTCAAAATTCTAAAACTCCCCGTACAATGTCTTCACTAGGAGCTCCTCTTTGTGTCACGGCTGGCATCACGGGTAGCGAGGTGCAGGAGCTCATGCGCAGAGGATTTGACAGGATTCTGTGTGGATAACAAAAAACACTCTTTACTGAGGCCAAAAACAACAAGGTCCAAAAAGGGGCAGGCAGAGGATCGGCGGTCAGGGCAGACAGGTCGGAACAGGCAGCATACACGCTAGCAACATGAGAGACAGGACGACGGGAAAAAGGCAACAATCCAGACAGAGGCAAGGGAAAGAGTGGCACAATATATAGGGGGGGAAACAGGTGTATGACATGGAAACAGGTGTACGACATGAAACAGTAACGAGACGAGAGTGGCTGAGGGCAGGTGCAGGGAATGACACAATCAAGGAGACAGAGAAGACACAAGCCGTTTCTCAATACAAAGTCCACTGAGCACAGACTTGTGTTCTTTTGGAGTCTGGTCTTGGGAGTCTGGTCTTGGGAGTCCAGACTCCGGAGGACGGGAGGACGGTCTTTCTGCGATTGGAACAGCAGCTTACTTGATGAAGTCACCACATCAGCTGTTCTTACCCCTGTAATTTTCTCGATAGCACGTCTTTGTTCTTTTATTAAACTAAACAGCCGTCTGTTGTTGATCGTATCTACGTGTCGCGTTAACACTTCTCGGCTCTCCGTCTCGCGCGCCGCAGAGTGCACGCATCGGGACGGAAAAAATATGAGTGATGGGATAGGTTGATCATTTTGACTTGGTCATTTTATAAGGAGCTCGCGTGCTGAAAAAGTGTGAGCACCCTGGTCTAGATAGTAAGTTGATGTTCTCCACGGTTCAGTTTCAGTTCATACTTTTTGTATTGATTCTGCATTTTAAAAACAAAGGCTCGTTTGAGCGTAATGCGCTAATGCCTGAATAATTTAGCATACTTAAAATCTGATTATTGTAGCAGTCTGCACTGTTTATATATATAATATATATATATATAGAGAGAGAGAGACAGACAGAGAGATGAGCAATATATAAGAGCAGTGCAGACCTACATTAAAAATCAAAGTGCTGTAAAAAGAAGAAGAAAAATATATATATATATGTGTATATATATATGTGTTTTTTTAATCTATATATATATATATATATTTTGCCTTTTATTTTAACCAGGACTTCCTGGCATGGATGCACAGGCCTTTATGTAGCAAACTCTTTAGAGCTTTCGGCCAGTAAGGGAGGAGGAGCAATCTGCAACATCACGAGGCAGTGGAGATTGGAGAAAGCCACGGACCGCCATGGCTCAAGAGAGTCTTTGTTGAGACTGCTGTCTAATGATGGCACTGCACTGCGGTAATGATACTAAAGGAAGTGAGTGCACTACTAAATAATGAAGAGACTGCAGTGTAGTAAGGTAACCATGTAGGAGGGAAGTGCTCAATGAAGTCACTGCTTTGTGCTAGTGTCCATGTTGGACGGTGCATGGTGTGTATCGTATCCTGACTGTAATTTAATGAGCTGTGCCGGTTGGAGACGGATGGACTCCCTATGAACTCCCAGACTAACCTGTAATAATTTACTCTTTCATTCGTTCCTTTCTGTCATTTCCTTTTTCACTTTATTCTTACCTTGTATCTTTCAATTTGCTCTCGTTCTAATCCAGTCCCTGCCCGACACTCTTGCTATCCTCCCTCTCATTATTAGATAGTGTCAGCTGAACTCCATATCACCATCTGTATGTTACATGAATTTTCAATCATCAGTTCTAAAATCCACCCGAGGAAACATCCAATGAATACTGTCACATTTATTGCTCGTCCCATGTGTAAGTGTCCATACACGAGTGAGCCTGCATGCGTGCATATGTGTGTATTTTCAGATGGCTTGTGGGATTTGGACAGTAGCTCAGGGCAATATTCCATAATGATATCATTTCCCATCATTTTATTTTTTAAATTCAAGTTAATGTAACATGCACCCATGCCATTATACACCCCCCACCTTTCCAGTTATTTGTGACGAGTAGATGAGGTTGTGTCCAGAATATCTGTATATGGAAGATTATAGAATGTGATGGGACTTGTATGGGAGCTTTTAGCAGGAGCGTGTACACACACACACACACACACACACACACACATACACACACACATAGACACACACTTTACACTTTGCTGCAATATAGTCAATTTCCAGAGAGTTCCAGAGATTACCTCCAGGAATAACTGCCCATAGCACATAGCTCCATGTAATACTACAATATACCGGTTTTAACACTACATTTGTCTGTCATATTATATACGGGTATTTATCAAAACTACCAATTTTACCTGTAGAGTTTTTGTCCACTATTAACGCTACTAAGAAATGTTTTTATGTGTCGGTCCACATTTTGTTTGTCATGAAATACACATTCCAGCCAATGGTCTCCGGACTGTCCCCGTGATCAACAGGTGACGTATCAAGAAACATGCTAACGTGCCAACAAAAACGAGGGTAAAGAAGCCCGCTATCTAGTAAACATGGATGTAAACAATCAAAGTTTCAAATCAGCTCTGCAAACGTTTTCAGCGATAGGAAATGCATTCAACACGTTTGTGAGACCTCAGTGAGAAGCACGGTGAGCAGAAAACTCCACTGGAAGCTCGTGTGAAAACGACTACAGAACTGAATTCTGCAGCGAGACCCTACTTCCGCTGCACCGTCATGTGCCTTATCGGGCCAGGCACCGTGACCGAGGCGATTAAGACAAATGAGCCGGTTACTCCGGGTGGAGGATGGCTTCTCTCCGATGCTGCTCCTCCTGGCCTGGTCTAACTCTGACAGCAGTTTTCTTGCGGCCTGTGACATCTGTCTGAGAGTGGGACATGCTTCAGGGTTTCTGTTTCTAGCTCCACTGCTATGGTTTGTAGCGCTGATCCAATAAGGCCAGGTGGGGATTGTGCTCCTCTTCCGATGGAAGTGATTGTTCTCTTCTGGTGTGTTTCTCAAATAGGAAATATATGCAAATCATACTTGAAGTCTAAATACACACTGCGCCGTCTTAATTAGCAGAACTGTATTTATTCCCCACCTCTCATCTCGTCAGCCTGCTTGATGGTTGCCACTGATGGCTGTGGGATTGTGATAATGTCGCGATAACGTTTCTCATTTTCTTACTATTGTACTCGTGCCAATTGAGCAGGCTCCTCTATTATTAGTATTAATACTATTTTACTTAAGAAGTGGCTGATTCTTCTTCTCTGCTCACTTCTCAGGAGCCATTATTTGATAAAAATAGGAATGTATAGGTCTTCTATAAATTATTTTTCTACGACTGGTGATCTGCTGCTCTGTTATAATATTGTTTCTTTCCACCAGAAGTATCAGGTGTCTTTCAAATGGCCCTGATTCTAAATGTCAGGCAGCACATCTGTTACGTTCTTGGACCAAATAATGCAGCGGCAATCTGTTTGTTTTTAGCTTCATGTGCTTGTTCCACCTGCATATAATTCAGGCTCAAGCTTTATCACTGTAAATGCAAAAGTATGACTGTCAGTAATGGTGAGCATGATATTAGATCTCATACTAAACATGGTCCATATTTGATCCCTTAATACATTTCAATGGCATGCAATATGTTGCCCCTGTTCACAAGCTTAAATTGTTGTACCATTAGCAATGGTGGACTCAGCTAAGGTTGTTTTTTTCCCCATTTCCTTTACCGCAGGAGCTCAAACTGGCCTGCTGATACGAATAACTATGCAAAATAAGGATGAGTTCTTAGCGCTCTTGATTGGTCATGCCCGGGGACATAAACCCTGACCAAGTTCTTGTCGGCCAGGCTCCGCTTGTTGATTGGTGTTGCCGGCGGTAACACTTTCAGGCCAATTTATTTGCATTAAGTAGCCCTAACCTCTATTTTTTCCTTGCTCTATTTCTTTGCTGTTCTTTGCGTTCCATCGCCTTTGCTCTACCCAGCAGAAAATAAGTGGCAGTGGACCACCCACAGCAAATAACCACTGGAACATTAATCTTACGTAAAGGGATGTCACCGAGTCTCCTAAGTCATGAAAGCGGGAAAGGAGTTGCCACTGGAAACCATCGACATGCTCGGCTCCAGAGCACAGCAACCTTCTGATCACTCTGTGCTTACGCCTGTGAATTTACAGCCACATTAATGTTTATTTGGAAGTTGGGCTTTGCACTGCACTTTCTCTCTCCCATTACGGATTTATTTACACAGCACTGATTATACTGTTAAGCAGAGTTTGTCATTAAATCTAGCAGAGCTGGTGTTATATTCAGCTCTGCCAGCCTCTTTCACACACCAGCTGCACTAAGGGACATGTTCGACCAACTGCACTGACACGGCAACACAATATTGAAGTTGAAATATTATAATATAAAGTACGATAGATGTGAATGATCTGTATTATTGTTTGTGTTTTTCAGCCCTGTTTAGAAACGGTGACAAACCCATGAAGCCTTTCCTCAACACACACCTACACATTACGGCGTCATGCTTGTGTTCCCTCCTCTTGAAGCTCGTGCATCAGGAGGACCAAACACAAGCATCCATGGGTGCACTCGTAGCAACGCTCTTATTGCACTCTGCAAACAATTATTGACACAGTATCCTTACGTTAAGCACACACATTGACACCGATGAATTCAGGGAGAAAGTTGTTCGAAGTATGCCATGTAAATCACTATATAGCCCACTAAAGCCCATTGTTATTTATAATACAACGTACTAATAATACAAAGTGACCTTGTTTTCAACCAACTAACGACTCCATCGATTTGGTAGAGGTTAAACTGATTGTTGTTTATGCAGCGTCTATGTTTGTGAAACTCCCCTGAAGGCATAATGATATTTACCGTGAATAAAGTTTGAAGCCATAGCATTATCCCTCGACATGAATAGAACGTGAGCCTTCATGCGGAGGTCGTATATATGTTAGGTTGTGGGTGGAGGATTCAGAGGTAAGGGGTTCCATGTAGGGTTTTTTATTCCTTCAAAATGCTCCAGCTCAAAAAATATGGATCTATAAACACTATTTTGCCTGCATACGTTGGAGGTAGTTGCACACTAAATAAAACAATATATTCAGGATAAAATGTGTTGTACTATTATTCATATTTTATACAGGAAGGGGGTTTGGAGAGGTGTATTTGGAGGAAATATAGTCACGCAACATGATTTATTTAGTCACAAACACAGGACCATTTCCCCCTGTGGGACGATGCTCCGGTGGTTGGCAGAGTGTCTGGTGTCAGTGAGTGAAAGGTTATTGCATTGCTTATGCTCGGAATATCTTATGCATGTACACAGGTCAGAGTGTTGTGGAACTTTTACTATTTTTATTTAAATATGCACATCCAGTAAAATGTATTCTGCTTGCAGAGCATGTTGTCAGGTTTGCAACACTTGAAACCTGCTTTTTCATTGTAATACATGTTATATCTTTCTATTGGGCAGCACGGTGGCTCAGTGGTTAGCACTGTCGCCTCACAGCAAGAAGGCCCTGGGTTCGAATCCCGGTCGTCCCGGTGGTTCCAGGTCCTTTCTGTGTGGAGTTTGCATGTTCTCCTCGTGTCTGCGTGGGTTTCCTCCGGATACTCCGGTTTCCCCCACCATCATAAAGACATGCACCGCAGCCTCACCCCGGTTCGTATGGATGTGAATGAATGTTGGTGGTGGTCGGAGGCGCTGATTGGCTGCCACGCTTCCGTCAGTCTGCCCCAGGGCAGCTGTGGCTACTGATGTAGCTTACCACCACCGGGATGACTGTGTGTGTGTATGACTACTGGACTCTGGACTCTGTAAGCGACTTCGGGTATTTAGAGAAGCGCTATATAAAATTGAAGGTTATTATTTATTATTATTATTATTATTATTGATGAGCTTTTAAATGTCCCAAAAATGTTAAAAGCCAGAGCTTGTTTTTTATTTTCTCCTATCTTTTGCTTTCTTGACTTACTTTTGTTGAGTCGTTCAGTCCATTTCCGTTAGTAAAGGAAGCTACTGTTGGGAGATACAATGTTCTTTGGCACTCATTAAAAGGATTTGTAAAGAAATTAAAATGTCAGTTAACATCAGAGCTCCAGCTAAACAGACTGTGAGCAGAAGTTTTGAAAGAGACTGACTTTGACTGTTTTATATTAAACACATTGTCCTCTGTTTAAATGGATTCTGTTGGTTCTGGCTACAGGCGATGGATGTCTTTGGGAACAACTGTCTTCTATGTATAACTTCTGTCCATTCAGTGCATTTTAATGTCAACTCAAATTTTTTCCGCAACCACATCCTTTTTTTTTTTTGTCAGATAAACTTTGCCTTAACAGGTCAGGACTACAGTTCTTTACCTGTAATCTATTTAACTTCCTGGGTCACCCATCGGTTCCTAGTGTCATGGTACGATCAGATGTCTTGGCCAATAGGATGTCTGGGATTTCTTAATGCAAAGTTGTTGCAAGAACCTACACCTCTCACACGTCTGGATTCTAACAGGACAATCAACTCTTTATCCCCATGCGTCGTTGCCTCGTGGAGATAATGTGCTGACGGGTTGTCTCTGACGCCGCTCAAGGAGGGAGCCGGTAATTTAGGAGGAACAAAACCGGTGACCACGAGTCCCTTTCTGGAGACCTTTACTGGCATGGTTATTTCTTATTTTATATCCTTTGAAAAGCAGCAACAGGGAGTGAACTGTCAACGTCTCAATCAAAACCGGAGGAAGACATAACACAGCTGGGTTGGAAACATTAAAGGGGAACCACCTTAGCCCCCACACGAGGAGAGCTTTGATCATGGGAGACATCAGACACGAGAGAAGGAACCTCCACCTCCCTTCACATCAAATCTCCAACAGTTTTGACCTAATCACCACAGCTGGAACAGCTGTAAAGCAGAATTTGGGAGGTTACGTTCAGCACATGGGTTGCTCCAGCAGAAGCAAAAGCGGCGAGGGCTCTGATTTTGCTCGTCTCCATCACAGGACTCGGAAAAGGTCTCACAGCGAGAGGCTTCTTGGTTTTGAACTGAGATGGACAGCACGCCGCGGCAACACCTGTCTTTCGGTTTAATTGAAGCCATTAATTTTTCAGGTTTCTGCTGTAGTCTAATATTTGGATCCGGCCCTAAAAGCCCAGAGTTTACTGTATTAGTGTAAGCCCTACAGCTAATGGGCATTTGTTCTGTGCGTTAAAATGAGTATGGTCAATTATATTTTCTATTGATTTTGCTTTTCTCAATTTGCAGTGTCAGCTCATGCAATGGGTGTGCTGCACATTGAGTCTCAGCACAGCAGCACCCTGAGATGTGTCTTTGCACCAGGCACTTTTGTTTTGCTGCTTCCCATTACTTTATTTCTCCCCATCACTCGGTCTTCAACTCAATACTATGACTTTTTCTTCCTTGCCTGGTAGATCAAACCTGTAACCAAAGAAGGTTCCTTTCCATAAGTGAGGCTTGAGTCTAAAAGAAGGGGGGGGGGGGAGTTGCCTTTTTTGAGGAGGAGCTCAAGCACGTTAATTGGCAAAACTCTGAGCTTGATTATCTCAAAGTGTCTTGGTGTCAAGTGTAGTTTGTTTTATTTGAAAGCACTGTCTCTGAGCTTACAGATGTTCACACCACTGTATGTAACAGAAAACACCAGTGATATGTTTACTCAGGTTTTCCTTCCACATCCACCATCTCTGAGTCAATAAGGCTGTGGATGATTTAGATTATAATATCAAAAATGGTATTCATGCTATTGCACCCACGAAGGTGAAGGCTGTCTCCGGTAAGAGAAGATCTCAGAGGAGAAATGCCACTCCGGTAAGAAGAGGAACGAGAGAGTGCAGGTCTCACGTCTCAGTTTGCCTCCTTTAATGAGAACATTCAGAAAATCACACGAGCACTCGGTGCCTCCATAACAGGGACGTGATATGTGTTGTTCCCGTGTCCACTGGAAGTCAATTCATAAACCAGAACAGCATTGTTTTGAACCAACTGTAACAACCTGGAGGGCTTCATGCAACATCTGCTTCTCCTGCCTTGATATTTTGCCAACAGGCTTTTTAATAAAAGAAGTTCAAACTGCAGTCATCAAGCCACTATTGAAAAGACCCACGTCACAATTAAATATCAAAACGACCAAAGTCAATCCTGTTCAGGATGGTATTGAATGTTTTGCACTTTTTCAGCTGTTGCAGAGAATCATGCTCATGTTTGTTATTCAGACTTTCTGATATTTTAGGGCTAACGGGAATATGATATCTAAATTTGGATTGTGACCTAAACTTGGAGCTCATCCTTTGTTCCGAGTGAAGCCACTGCTGATGCATTACATCATAGCTGATATCAAATGTGGGGACGATGAAATGAATAAATACTAAATTAATCTGAACTCTCACACACAACCCTTTTTTAATGTACTGTGGAGCACAGTCAAAGTGTAAATGGCCAACACATGCCTCAACACACACTTGCTATTTTGTTGTGGGTGTTTTTTTTAATGTACTGGGCTACTGGAAAAAACCTCCGTAGTCATTTCTTTGTGACACAGCCCTCTCCCGACCAACAGCTTAAAATAAAAAAGCCTTCATCCTGCAGCCACACAGTCAGAGTTACGGCCTCCGGCCCGGTGATTGTGTGCGTTGGAACTTGCTTCGTCATGATGTTTTCGGCGAAGCGTGGATCATAGACCAACAAATTTGAAAAGATGTCATCCACCAACCAACTCTGCGTAGCGTGCGTGTGTGTATGTGTGTGTGTGTGTGTGTGAATGTGTGTGAGTGGGACTGGGTATGATTGTATCTATTCTTTTATATGCTTGCGTTTTGTATGAGCGGGCCCGCATGTGTGTGTGTGCACTTGTTTCGTTGTGCTCTTGGTTATATTTCATTGCTTGTTAGTTTCTTTGTGCGTGCGCGTGTGTTTTATCCACGTGACAAATAGCAAAGACACTTCAGTGGACCATGAACCATGGCTGTCAGCACACTGATGACAGAAAGGCTGATGAAGCGTTCCTCTCGGAGGTTTCCATTTAGTTTAATATGCAAATCAGCTGCTCATACTCCACAACACTCGTTACAACCCTGTTGCTCATAACTTCAGTATCATCAGGCTCATACATCCACGCTCCCACAAATACCAGAGACCTCACACACACACACTTAAGCACAACATTTAAGATACACACATGCACATTACAGTTGGGCAATAAATCCATATAATATTGATATTGTGACATTCAAGTTGGTTGAGTTTCAGGATGTTGTTATTGCAATATTAATATATATCGTGTTAGATGTTTTTTTCCAGGTCTTGGAAGTTTTTATCATTAAGACTCTGGTCCTGATTGATTTGTTTTCATGACGCAGATACAGAGTTCTGTTCCAAATGATATGTGAATACACTGGGGGCCGCAAACATGGCTAGAGGGGAAACTAGGTGACATTTTGGCATATGGCGAATATGCCCAGAGCACGATTTGCAAGCATGACAATGGTTATCACAAGGGAGGATTCATCCCATCATGTTTTTTTATACAAAAGACAGTCAATGACATCATACTGAGTCTTAATCCCACGTTGACTTTAAATGACATAATGTCCATGCCCCCTGTGCTGTTAAAGCAACGGCAGCTGGATGCTAAGCGTTTGGGTCTACACAGGATGCGTTCAGGCACAGTATTCAGTGTAGTACCTCTGTGTTTTGGCAGCATTCTGTAGAAACACATGTAAAAAAGAGTTGAATAGTGGCCATATGTTTGGAGTTGTGTTTACGTGTCTCGTAGATGAAATATCCCTTTTCTACCCTGATCACTTTCAGGACTTCTCGTCCGTGGGGGCTTGAAAGTTCAGATTGAAAGGTTGAAGATGAATACAGTTTGAAATGCTACAATATGTTGGTTTGTCCATATCACAGCTACTATATCATGATATCAAATTGCATGAACTATGATGTAAGTGTGTATCATCCCTGACACACAAAGACACACACACACACGTGCATGTGTGTTGGAGTGATTTCCATCCGTGCATTAATGTATCCACATGCGTCGTCTGTCCTTCTCCACGGCTCCGTCTCCAGTCCTTTCCGACCGCGACACCTCAAGCTGCCGTTCCGAGCACAGAGCTTAAAATGTCATCAGGATGGGAGAAGAGCTTCCCGTGACCCGCCAGATGAGATTTCTCAACTCGTTCTCCTGAGATATTCCCAAGCACCCGCACCTGTAAACACGCACACAAACGAGTGCAGCATCAGACACACGAGTCCAACACAAACAGGTGCCGGTTTGATAGAATACAAACACGTGAAAACAGATGGATTTCGGCAGTGGAGTCTCGTGGAGAGCCGAAGCAATCGAGAAATCGTAATTAAAAGTAAACTTTGGGCAAGATTAGAAAGCTTGCCCTCACCGATGATGAGGACATGCTGTTTATGAAATCTAAGCCTTCACAAACACATTGACATGCAAATGAGAACGATTTTTAATAAGAACTTCACGGCATGCTCCGTATTTCTTTTTGTTGTACTCTGCACACGGAGACCCCCTGAGCGGCAACACTCAGACCGTATTTTGACAAAGAAGGAGTTACATGGAGCCTCTCCTCATTGTTTGAACAGTAGTCACATGCAATTAAGTTTGGGCCCCTTTTTTATTCTGTTAATGTGAAACAGCAAGCAAAACAAGATTTGTTATATGAATTTAGAAAGCTTCAATCCAAGAATACGTGCACGAGACCTTTTTTAAGTTGGAGTGGCAGCCCGAGCCGTTAGCAGTTTGAGATTCCTGCATTCAGGGGGAAAGCTAAATATCGGATTGTTTTCACAGGTAAAGCATCGCACTTTATCTTGTAGTCAATCAGATAATATGTCTGAAAGAACTTGGTGCAGTGAAGTCTCACCCAGAGGCAGACATCTCCACTGTAAGATCTCTCCTCCTCCGTCTGTTTCTCGAGAAGCAGACACCCTGACCTTCTCCAATTCTTTTCATATCTTCTTTCTCTTTTCTCTCGCCGACGAGATTTTTTTACGTCCGCACCCTCGCCTCGTGTTTTTATCGCGTTCTTTTTTTTCCTGGGATCCAGGCTAAAGTTATGAATCTGTTCTTCCTTTTATCTCTCCGTCTTGCTCTTTCTTTCATATCACTTCCTACACATGTCCACTCTCGCGCTCTTCCTCTGCTACACCGTTCTGCATCATGACGACGCCGCTCTCTGCCCTTTTACCCCTCCTTACTCTCATTCCCCCCACCCCACCTCCTCCCCCTCCTCCTTCAGTACCACTCACCAAGGTCCTGGCGAGGAGAAATGAAAAGTGTATGTCTTCTGTAGCGCTGCTGTGTGGCAGCGGGAGGGAAAACTGCTGCTTTATGGTTTTATTTATGGATCTGTAGTATTCTGGTGCTGTGCACATCACACACGGGGGCAGAGGGGGGAACGGAGAGCCGCATGATGGGAACTGCTGCTAGTACCCCCCCCCCCCCCCCCCCAGTGGAGCTGCAGACTGGCAGGGAGGCAGAGGAGGAGTGCATTCCAGTATTATGGACTAAACGTGCATTAGCCTAATGTACAGACAGGTAAACGGTACACGCACGTATTCCTGACAGGATATTCATTTGCAAAAACTCATCTACTCAAGAAAAACATGCCTCCACATTAACCCCTGGACATTCAGATGTATAATGTCTGTTTGCACCGTTGCCTCTCAGGCTGACTGATGCCACCTTCCCAGCAGAGACGAGTTTTCTTATCTGAAGGTCAACTGAAGCCAGAGCCGCGTCTGTCTCCTCGCTCTGAGACAAACCCATCGTAAACATTTAATGGAAGTGGCTATCATTGCACAGCAGATGGTGCTAACACTGCGAGTGCAAGCCTCTAGGCCTGGGCCAATCAATCGCCGCCATATAGGGAGACTGTCAGGCGGAGAAAATGAAGGACACGTATTGAAATTACGGGCTGATATAATATGAACAGTGCATGATTTCTTGAATGAAATAGACATATTTTTCAAATCAGTGATATTCAAAATCTCCTTTTATTATTGTAGTTTAATACCACAACTGAAATGACATTATATATTATAATATAATATATAATATATAATAATATAATGGTTGTTTATTGTTTTATTTGATTCTATACTGTACGTGCAAATACAAAAAATTGACTATTATATCACGATACAAAAGTATGGCCATTGTTATCCACTTTAAAGGAATTTAATCAACTAAACAAACAAAAGTCTCAGACTCATTACGATTAGCGTCTGATTGGCTCAGCCAGGAAGCCCATTTCAGTTATTGTATTGTGTTCCGTTAAAGTTTGAGATAACCTTGCTGAATATTGTGCATTAAGTCTCATCATCGTCCATCTGCAAACGACAAACAACTTTTTACTTTATAATTCATTCACTTCTGTCTTTTTTTAATAAAATCATTACACTCTCCGAGATTGTTGAGGTGAAACGAGCCTTAGACCAAACGTTGCCTCAAATATATCTCATTACTCATGTTCTACCTTGAACAAGTAGTCTATTTATTGCAATGATGGATGGCGTCTTTCCGAAGGTGGCAAGAGAAGAGCAGCAAGAGAAGAGCGGGATGTGTGCAAAAAGAAAACACAGACATACATTCACCTAATTTTAGTAATTGGACAGCTCAGCATCGGACAAACATGATTTATAGAGAATGATTTACTCTCTCAAACTGTGAAGCGTGATGGATTGGATAGCACACTAAAGGAGAGGAGGCTCTGACTGAATGCCTTCAATTTACGTCTCGATGACGTGGGGGGGGGACGCGCGTTTGATGCTTAACACATTCGGATGTAATGAGGAGACAGAATGGCCTCCTCGCTGTAAGTAGCGGTGATCACAGCAACTCATTCAGCGGTATTTTAACCCTCCTGTTACCTTTCGGGTCAATTTGACCCCATTCAATGTTTAATGTCGGTGTTCCTTGGGGTCAATTTGACCCCAGGCTGTTTTTCACTGTCAAACATATAAGAAATATCAACTTTTTTATATATTTAAAGGGCTATTTAGGTAGTCAACAAACAAACATAAAGTACCTCACACTTAAACTTGGGAAACAATATTAATTAAAATAATTTTCTGGAGGTTTTAATTGCTGGGATCAAATTGACCCCGAGGGTAAAATATGTTAGTAGCCTAAATGTAAAGGTAACAAGAGGGTTAAAGGTGTGATGTGTCACATGTTCCTGTCAATAAACAAAACTCCATTACGAGTGATTAGTAAAATTGTCATCAGAGAATATATGATGGGCAGCTTTTACTCGTCCGCGTATGGATCCGCGTCTTCGTGGCACGAAGCGGTTCCAGCATGGCCTTCCAGCGCGGGGTGATGGCGGCAGGGGAAATGACTTGAGCAAAGAGACGCATCCCTTCTGACGGGTGTAAGTTAAGCAAAGTGACATGGAATAATATAATGTAAAGTGAAGACATCGCCATTATGTTTGCAGAAGAAATGGATTGAGTTTCATTCAAAACAATTCGCTCGCCATTTTTTAATACACCAACTTCCATAGAAGCTAAAACAGAGACCACGAACATATCCCAGATCATTTAACTCTCATGTCGCTGTTTAAAAAAAAATGCTTGATGCCGCACCTTTTAACATGACTTTTGAGAACCTGTCTGCAATAAAACATGGAGAGGCAAAGAATAGAGCAGCGAGAGTCTTCCCTCCTCTCGCCCATCATCTCCTCTCCAGCTGGCCACTGCAGTCGGAGTGTCTGTGGGTCTCTCCTCTCTCTTGGGTAATTTGTTGTGTAAATACGGTCTACTTCCAGCTGACGGGCCCTTTCGGCTGTGGCGCTGGAAATACAATTACAGGCAGCGAACATCTCCATTGTTATCACTGCAGGGTGCAACGCTCATTCCGGTCCCCTTGCAACGCGGGCCCTTATTGATCGGAATCAGCTTTGAGGAGGGGATTACTAATGAAGCCATCTGAAAGCTTTTTGTGCGGTAAAGAGTTTGCACGTGTGTGTGTGTGTGTGTGTGTGTGAGAGAGAGAGAGACAGCCAGAGGGGATACAGTGTGTTTGTAAATGTCGGCGCCACAGCGGCATCCTGTTGGCCATGGATCCAAACGCGTCCTTATTGTCGTGCTCTGCTGCCTCTGGTGGTAGTCTGGGGTTTTACGCCTGAAAACATCCTTATTTTTGTGTTTTATATTTTCCCCTTAATGATTGTAATATAATCGCAGTGTGCTTCGGTGAAAATCTTCTGGTCATGTTGTTGCTGTTGAGGAAGCTAACAGGCACACTGCAGCTCGTTGGATGCAATGCAGTCATCGGTGTTGGTTTGGGTGAATAGTGAGCAATACGACGTACAGGGTGATGTTCGAAAGAGAGCGTTTGCCCAATGAGGTTTTATGCTTAATTGGTTTTGTTATTCTACACAAGAGAATGGGATTTAAATTATATATATTGTCCGCAAGAATGTTGATGCCACAGTTGCATTGCTAACCAATGTCGTTCAACTGGCAGATTAATGATTTTCACTTTGACCAGAGTCGGTTTATGAAACCACAGACTCCTATGAGAAGTACTGTCATCCTGTAGCGACTCACTCGCTCATCGAGCACTGACGCCAAGCAGGCAAAACAGATGAATTAGGTACAAAAGTAAGGTAAATGATTTTAGCCGTCAAAGTTGAGAGAGCTGAGCAGTCGAGTGCTTCAGAGACCCAAAACAAATAAAGCAACGCAGTGTGTCTTGGTGTGTGGCCGTGCTGAGACAGGCGATAGCGTTTGACTTGAAGCTAAAAGCCACAGCAAAACCTTTCATTAGTCTTTTCTGTAAAGTATTACAAACAAAACACCAACACAATAAAAGCAGAATGTTCTGACCTGTGTGGGAGGAATGTTTCACTGTTTAATTCTGCTGCAGATTGTAGGAACATAGTGACAGGTTATGCTGAATGAATAATAGAGCGCCTCAGGTACGGATCTCCTGAGGGGAGTTTGCCCTTTTCACATTAGCCACGATCCAACAGCTCCACTCTCTGGGTGTTTGTCAGCTCGGCTTATTCAGAGCCAATGTGGCGTGAATAAACGTACATTTTAATGGAAAAGTGACACCTAAATGTCTATTTTCCCCATTCGGGCCTGTTGAAGCCCGGCTTAGTAGTTTTGTGACTGTCCTTAAGGAGTCATTAATAATAACTCCCAAATTAAATGTCACGTACTACATGCAAGTTAAAGCTACGTGTTTGTTAAGTTGTTAAGAGTTGTCTTTACCAGTTCATGAAAGCACGGTCAGGGTGAAAGATAAGTCCTTATTTATTCAGGTCAGCTGTTTGATGCCCTCTAGCTGATACTGAGCTTCCTGGTCGGACCACTTGATGTCAGTGTTGGCTTGGCGTCCGTTCAGGAAAATCACTTTCAGTTCACCTTTTAGTACATTCACGCTGTTGTTTACAGCTTTATATTACGTAAAACATCACTTGGCACCAATGGAGCACAAAGAAAATATGTATAATACATTAATTGCAGTCTTTAAATGTTTCAGTCAATAACCATGATGGTTTAACAAAATGAAAACGCCAAATCAACTACTTGAACGGTTTAATCTTTAACGCATTAGGTCTTGACATCTAGGGGCATATATTCTGGTAAAGGACTTATCGCTGGTCATGCGGTTGAAAAATGTATCCAAATATTGAATTATTATTTGAAATGTTCCGCTCATAAAGGTTGAGTTTGCTCTCAAACCTGATTTGCCTCCTTTCCTGTGAGAGGCAGCTGCTGGAGATTCTGAGGGGATCTGTTAGCACTTCAGTAACTATGAGGTACGCTCAGAATAATGAAGCCTTTGTGAACGCGTGCAGTTTGGGTTGTTAACCTTTTGGCCTCGGCCCAAATGTCTTCGCGCCGACATAAAGCAAAGTCCTCTCTGGTGAGGCCTTTTCATATCACTGCATTATTAAGTCAAATAACAGGAAATGCAGACGTCATGATTATAATAAAACAAGTGACACGGAACAAGTAGTCTACTTTTCCCCCATTGAATAATTGAACTACGTTAAGTGCAGCATCTGTCGAACCTCTTTACTTCTGCATTTAATCACTTCCCCGTCTCCTCTGTCCAGATAACCAGATCTTGCAGTTTGGGAAGCTGGTGAGCACCTCCAACGCCTATGAACCCGTTGCCCCTGGAAACCCCAGAAAGCCTGTAACCGTGACAACAGACCAGCCCCTGCTCTGGAGCATGGGCATCTGCGAGGACGGGCAATGACACAGAAGAAGCCCTCTTGTTCTCGGGCCACGTGTGACGACGAAGAACGTGCAACTGCTTTGCTACAGCTGAGCTATGGCGAGCGCACACGTCTGAGAGGTTCTGTACGGCACGAGGTCAAAAGAGGACGAGGTTGAAAGCTCCATGGTTTCCATGATCGTCTTGTGATGTGACCAAGCCTTGGGCAGCTCGGTTGGAATACAAGAAAATTCCAAACTGACCAAAACATCTGACTTAGTTTCTACACCACAGTGGCCATCTTTGACTGATATTTACTGTGTTATTTTAACAGGTTTGGATACACTTCCTCAATGTGCAGGGTTGAATTAAAAATGACCACATACGACCAGAAATGCAAGCATTATTCCATCCTAACATCTGGTTCTCTTTGAGAAGGACAGCATGCGGCGACATTATAATCCCTGAAGTCCAGCTTCCTTTAAATGAGTGCAGGCAGGCGTCTGCTTTGCATCACGGCCGACACACACGCCATGTGCCTCTTGAGGTCAGGGCTTCTGCTAAGTACGAGAGGACATATTGTTGACCCAGCTTCAAATTATTAGTGCCTTTTGTACAATATTTCTGAAAGCCAGAAAGGTTGTTGTTTTTAACTGTTGTATACATGCAATAGGTATAGAAATGCAATTTGGAAAGAAGACAAATCTAGTCTGTTTTCATCTGTTTTATTTACACATCGAAATATAAATGTTGTGCCCAAAATGTAAAAATGCCATCCCTTCCATCCCCATCACACTTTGCACCACTGTCTCCTGCCACCGGGTGTTGACGTTTGTTTTTCTTCTGGACCAGGACCTAACCACCACTAGAAAACAGAAAAACAACAAAGGCAGAGTTAATGATTGGAGAAAACAAAAAATGAACATTACTGTAATATTCACTGCTGAAGAAAACTAGTCTCCGAAAAGCCATAATGTGCATCGGTCAGTTACCACTAACATTTAGAATTGTACCACAACTTTCTTCCAAAGACAGACAATCCACCTCCTACACTTTAGTAAACTGTATTTTCTGACTGTTAAGATAATGGCCTAAATAAAGTATATATAGTATTTGGATGTTATATCCTACTGTGCCCAAAAATAAAATCATGACTGCTGCAGTGCGACTGCTTGACTGATGTTGAGACCAAGATCTGCTTTAGTCGAGTCTGTATAGTATCCATACTAGTTGTATAACCATACACACAATTCAAGGATGAATACTGTCATTTTGGGATCACGTTATCATGTACAAAATGTAGGTATTTAAAGAGATCTCAATGATGAGAGCCTGTTCCAGCTCCAATAGATAACTGGCATTTAAATTCACATTCAATTTAGTATCAGACTACAAATACTTCAGATTGTGATTTTTAAACGGGGAATAAAATCCTAATTAATAGTGCAGCACTGCATCATGTCGCATACCCAATTTGACACATTTAAAACCGCTTTGCCGTGAGTAAATCGAGACAAAGCATTTAAGTTGTGAAAAGGAAGTGTGAGGAAAAAGCATCCCCTCAGGAGACATCACCGATCTCTTTGAGTCACTGGGATCAAATGTTTAAAGAACGTGTCCCAGGACGGAGTCGGGAAGCACACAACCGCTGTCAACCTCAACTGTAAAAATAATAACCAAGTGTACGATACAATCGCCACGCAGGTAGGTGTTACGGTGTTACTGCTACTTACACGATGATGTTGTTGATGGGGATGTGAATGAGCTTGACAAAGAAACCAATGAAACCCATGATGGCAAACCCGATTGCTGTGGCCATGGCAATCTTCTGGAATTCTAAAAGAGGGCAAGAAAATGTCAAAATACAAAAAAAAATTACAATTGAGCTCATTAAGAACAGGGTTCTTACACATTTTGACCGATGGATTTCCATGACATTTCCAGGACTTTAAACCAAATTTCCATGACCAAACTGAAATCTCGGTATAAACATGAACATTTTTGAAAATTGTGCGCATTGAGCGTACGCCGGCTTATATTTTTAGCGTCTTTCTTTAAAAAAAACATATTAATTATTTCAAACTCTGCGTCAATGAACATGTGATTATAACAAATTTCCATGACTTTTCCCAAACTTTTATGATTTAAGTTTTTTCCATGACTTTTCCGGGCCTGGAAATAACCATTTTAAAATTCCATGACTTTTCCAGGTTTTCCACGACCGTACGAACCCTGTAAGAAGAGAAAATAATCGCTCCTTGGATCCATCAATCTTGTACATTTCATTCAGAAAAAAAGGACAATAAAAGGGATTTAAGAAGTAATGCAGACAGAGAACTAGAATGGGCACTCGGTAGAGCGCATACCTTCGCATATCACAAGATTGGGCATTGAATTAGGAACATTTTGGCATTATTTGCATGCCAATTGGATATAAATTGACCGAGCTATGGTAAAAAGAAGTTGACCTTTTCATGACCTTGACCATGACCTTTGACCCGATCGATCCCAAAATCTAATCAAATGGTCCCCAGATAATAACCAATCATCCCACCAAATTTCATGCGATTCGGTTTAATACTTTTTTAATTATGCGAATAACACGCATACAAATAAATAAATAAATGGCGATCAAAACATTTTCAATGCGTAGGTAAAGACACACGTCACCGAGACTCAAAGGTGGAGTCTCGTAGTGGAAATGCGGACGCTATAAACGTACCTTTCCTGTCGGGTTTAGTGCATCTCTTCACGAGTCTTATGGAGTCTTTGACGAACTGCCGGCTGGGCTCAACGAACTGCATCACCTGGTCCATGGCGGTCGAGCTGCACGCAGAAGACAGACAAGCTTGAAGTGGTTCGAGTGCTGACGTTGACGTCAGCAGCCAGAGCCGTCCGTGATTCCCATGACGCTAACATTGTTAATACACACTGTTTTCTCCCAGCCCTCCAGGTCACATTTCCACAAGTACGTTTTAAGAAAAGTGACCTTCTCACTGAAAACCGTGTTTTGAAGTACGATGTGGTCGTTAGCTTGTCTTTGCTAGCCAGCTAACGTTATCGTGAGAAAAGGCTATCAGGTCGACGCGACGATGCGTTAGCTGGAAAATCTAACCAATAAACAACAAATGATAGTGAAAAATATCAAAACAGTAAGTGGATGAACATAATAATATTAAATCGGTTTTATCCTACCTGTTTCTGAGGTCGATGGGACGACAAGACAGTCAGAGGAATGAGGGACACGTCGCGTTTGGGCTACTCGGCAGGAAGAAGGGCTGACGTATACTTTACTCGCGCATGCGCATTGGTCTTCGTTACACAATTTAATTGAACTCGAGATATTCTCTACACTGCCACCTAGAGGCGAGGAGGGTTTAAAGCAGAGACTACAGTTCACGGCAATGATACCCGGATATATTCCAACAATAAAGCACGTTTGAGACCGGAATTATTTGAAGAATTGAAACATAAAAGAGATAAAATAATTGTATTTTCCCTCATATTGCTACATTTGTTTAATCTCTACACACAGCACGATTTACTGTGATTAATGTGTCAACTTTATAAGTGAATAATTGTGATAAATGTAATTTGATGACACTGTTTCATTTGTTTGTCCAAGCCGAGGCTACATATTCAACTTCATACTATATGTTTGTGTCACAGCAGGGCAGCTGTGGGATCTGTCTTACTAACAAACTATGGACAGTAATTCCATATCAGGTATGGAGGAATATTTCCTGAAATAATAGTTTACAATTTGTTTTAAATGAAAATAAGAGTATTTCTGGAAACAGGACAGCTGACTGGGGGGACATTGTTGTTGGTGAGTGTGATTATTGATCTCAACCAGTTCAGGCTACACACATTGCTTTGAGGGAGCATTGTTCCTTCACTCCTTGTTACCACTCCTCTTGCTCATGCCACAACCCTTTAGTCCTAACTCCTCCAACATGTGCTTTGGATGAAGATACTCTTTCTCAATAGCATGTTCTCTTGATCTTTGTATCTTAATCTATCAAGTCTACAGTATAACAAGTCCCTCTTTCACAGTGACACTCACATGCAGTAGAGATGCAGTCCACTGCATTATTTGCACATGTCCATTATCGGGGCTTCAATCAATTGGCAAAATAGGAAGTACATTTGTCAGTTTAATGAATAGACAATGGCGTGAGTCACGTTGAAATTCCTTCATCTGTTTGGGTGGCATGGCTCAGACTTTAAGACCCTTAATTATCTCATTGTTAATACACTAAACGTACCTAATCTCCGTTAACGCTCAAAGGTACTATTTATCCCAGTGTCAACCCAACTCAGCAAACTCACAACTTACTTACTCAGTCATGTACTTTAATTATACATAAAAGTCACAAACCAGCAGAACGTTGCAATCTGTGTCAGTCTAGTTTAATTGTTTTACATAAAGTACATATCGTCACATTAACAGACTTTGAAGTGTTTCCCTTCATCAGTTAACAGGAAGGCAGATGATACAACGCTGTCTGAAAAGGGCATACGTTTAGACCAGTTTTATTCCCCAATTAATAAATGTATAATACTTTAAAATGCTACAAAACCCACTTCATATTTCATCCGTCAAGGGCTTTAACTATCAACCAATATACAGGATATGTGATCCGATGTACAGTATTTCATTCAAATGTTACTTTGATAGAAAGAATTTTGGAGGCAGATTAGAGCTAAATAGTTTTCACCAGAGCCTAAAACTATCGTTCCACCAGACTGGAATTCAAAGAGTAACAGAGTACATTTCATCCAAAGCAAGACCATGCTGGCTAACACCTTTTAACATCTTTACAAAGCAACAAGATGAAGCTGCAACTTCAAGATACAAAACTACCTAAACATAGAATGACCACACGGGTCAGTGAAAGTACAGCAAAAATACACTTTTGTAATGCAACCACCAATTTGACAAATTGTCATTTTTATATTTATACAAAATAAAAGAGCTCTCATTTTTGAACTGTTCTGTACTTTGAGTTATAAAAAGAACCTGTTTGACATTCCTAACAGTAATGCCTATATAAAAGTGTGTAAACGTGCTCTTTAACAGGTGATACATCACATACAATGTCCTTTGACTGCACAGTTAATGGAATGCTGTTCAGTGCCAGGTGATGCCAAGCATGTTACAGCTGATCTCCCACAGCTTTTGATCCACGTCTTCATCAGAAGCCATCCGTGAGCATCTGGCAGGAGCACAGTCACTGTCCAGGGCAGAGAATGACCGTTACACACTGTGCTGTGTTTGTTTCTCATACAATAATACAACATGTTAACTTACCTCAGCTATAAACGGGAGACTATTTTATTAGTCAGCAGGTAGTAATACTGTGCAACATTAAGTCTGAACTCTGAAAGTTCCGGTATAACCAATTGTAGGTGTGTTGAAGTACTGCGTGTACCTGAAGTACCCTCCACTCTGGCTGTCCAGGCCTGGCTCCACAGCACAGTAGATGGTGGTCTGTGCTCCCTCCAGTGTCGTCTTGGTAAAAATCCTGAAGATCTTCACTGCCACCTGGATACATTGGTGCTGGTGTCTCCACAGGTCAGACTGCACCACCCCCGGGTGCAGAGAGAACACGCTCACCCCTGTGCCTGCAACACAAACACAGGCCCCTATGGTCACCTACACGCATAATGCTATGTAAACAATGACATGCAAACAAGTACATCAACATTATTGTCATATGCACACTCGTATGATTTTGAACACAATTTACACATATTTCTTTGCAAAATATGCTTCTTTCTTAAAATGTGTTCTTTCTTTTGAATGTCTTATTTTTGGTTTGTTTTTTAGTTAAAATCCAAATGAACTTGATGTTGACAGCTATACTCCAGATTAGGGGTCACCAACCTTTTTGAAAATGAGAGCTACTTCAAGGGTGCAAAATAATACGAAGGGCTTCTAGTTTGATAGAAACTTCCCGAATAACAAATTTGCACAGATCACCTTTTATTAATGAGTCACCACACGACTTCCACGTTTGATGAAACCTGAAGCTTGTATAACTACGGTCTTTTGATTGTTCTGACCAACATTCTAAACTGATCTGATTAAGAACATAGAACTATATTTATCGATAAAACCAGAGGAGAGCAACCAACTCTGTAAAATTCAAGCATGTCTTAAAGACATAAAAACATGGATGACCTGCAACTTCTTGATGTTAAACTCAGACAAAACCGAAGTAATTTTAATCGGCCCTGAGCACCTCAGAGATCAATTATCTGGTGATGTGGATTCTGTAGACGGCATTGCCCTGGCATCCAACACCACTGTAAAGAATCTTGGCGTTATCTTTGATCGGGACTTGTCCTTTAACTCCCACGTAAAGCAAATCTCAAGGACTGCATTCTTTCATCTACGTAATATTTCAAAATCAGGCACATCTTGTCTCAAAAGATGCAGAAAAATTGGTTCACGCGTCGTTACTTGAGACTGGATTACTGCAACTCCTTATTAGCAGGCTGCTCTAATAAATCTCTTAGGTCCCTCCAGTTGATCCAGAATGCTGCAGCTCGTGTTCTCACTAAAACTAAGAAAAGAGATCACATCACTCCTGCACTAGCTGCTCTGCACTGGCTCCCAGTAAAATCAAGAATCACTTTTAAAATTCTTCTCTTAACGTACAAAGCCTTGATTGGTGATACTCCATCATATCTTAAGGAGCTTGTCGCACTAAATGCGGGACTACTTGTAGTTCCTAGAGTCTTAAAAAGTAGAATGGGAGCCAGAGCCTTTAGTTATCAAGCTCCTCTATTATGGAACCAGCTTCCAATTTCAGTCCGGGAGGCAGACACAGTCACCTCGTTTAAGAGTAGACTTAAGACCTTCCTCTTTGACAGAGCTTATAGTTAGGGCTGAATCAGGTTCACCTGGTCCAGCCCCTTGATATGCTGCTATAGGCTTATAGCTGCCGGGGCGTTTTAGGATGCACTGAGTACCTATCTCTCTTTTCTCCTTAAGGATGAATTTTCATCTCTCAATCACACGTTACTAACTCTGCTTTCTCCCGGAAGTCCTTTTGACTTTCGTCTCATGGGGTCATCGGACCCTATGAGACGGCATAGATCTATCTGCCTGATGGATCGTCTGGGTCGTGAATTCCTGCTCATGACTACGCCACTGTCCTGTTGAGACTCCGCCCTCCTCCCCACCGCCATCTGCCTGATGGATCGTGGAGGTCTCCATCGTGGAATATGCCTACTATGAACTATTCATACACTCTGTCATATTCATTGAATGTATTTTAACTCTAAATATGTCCTTCTGTACACATTACATCTATTGCATCTGTCCATCCTAGGAGAGGGATCCTCCTCTGTTGCTCTCCTCCAGGTTTCTTCCTTTCCCCTGAAGGGTTATTTGGGAGTTTTTCCTGGTCCGATGTGAGGTTTTGGGGCAGGGATGTCTATGTGTACAGATTGTAAAGCACTCCGAGACAAATTTGTAATTTGTGAAATTGGGCTATACAAATAAACTGAATTGAATTGAATAGATTGTGCCGAAAAAAACGCACAGAAATAATAAACATTTTAAGAACAATAGGTCCTCTGCTCCGACTGTCAGTGTTTGGGCCCTAATAATAATAATAATAATAATAATAATAATAATAAGCAGTGCGGCTATGTTTTTGAGGCCCCGGATATCCATTGTCAGTGACAGAATTTCAGGGTCATAGTGATATTTTATGCTCATTTGGACACTATCACTGAGATAAAGATGAACTGGTTCAGTGTTAAATATACCACTCAAAGGAAAAACACATAATAATAATATATATAAATGCAAAGAATAGAGAGATAGTCAATAGTTATTTCTTGTATTTCGAATTGGCTGGTTCACACAACGCTCACTGGAGACCGTTTCTAACTTCCCTTTCATTTTCCTCAAGTAAACCTAAATGTAGAATAATTGTGTTTAAGTATATATCATGGCTACAATGGAAATTTGTGAATCAAATTTAAAACCAAATGTGTAATTCACTTATTATTTCTTTCCTCTCGCCCTTGTGATGTGCACCACCTCACCTCGTAACCGTTTGGCAAGTGAGCGCGCAAAGAGGACGTTGGCCAGTTTGCTCTGCCCGTAGGCCTTCATGGTATCGTAGCTCCTCTCACTGTTGATGTCATCGAGTCGAATTCCAGTCCAAGTGTGGGCCACCGACGCCACGACGACGATACGGGCAGGAGCTGAGCGCTTGATGAGGTCCATTAGCAGGTAAGTCAACAGAAAATGACCTGCAAAAAGTCACGAGACACACACACAATTGCCTTCTTCTATACCCAAACTGCACAACACTGTGATGGATGTTTCTTGTTCCACTGCCAGACAAAATCACACAGATTTGGAAATTCCACACATCACATCTTTTAAATAGCAGCAATATTCTTTACTACGAACACTGATGTGATTTTGGTTTTCACAGGGCTGATGCCATCATGACACGATGAGCGTGTCTCTTTCTTTCTCTGGAGGGGTCTTTGTCCCCCCTTGTGAGACTCTCTTTCTTGCAACCCACTTGCCATGAGTTTACTCACCGTCTCTTCACGTATACGGGCAGACATTGTGGTTTTATGAATGGACTTTACAATGTGATGTTCTAGTGGTTCCATGTGATACTGGAGTCACAAGTGGTTGTTTTTCATAGTCCACATACAGCAGTACTATGTTGTTGATAATAAGCTCATTAGCTACACTGACGTTAACAAGTTGTATGTGGTCAGTAACTCACTGTATCATGAGCGCGGCTCTCTGGAAGAAAACATTCAAATATTTAGAACATGGGAATTTGTCTTAAAACTTAAAGTAGCAGAGGACGTCTATTTCTGGAGAACCGTTCGCATTAAAAGTGGAGTATGGTATTAAAATGTCATGGTAAAGTATGCCATAAAACTACTCTTGTATAGTATGTCATTAAAAAAAATGGTATGCCATCAGGAATCCTAGTTAATGTGCCCTAATAAAGTCTTTGTACCACAGTCATTATGGCTCTGGACTATATAACAAAAGCAGAAAAAAGTTTGGGGACTACTGAATTTATGTGTCATTGACTTTAATAGGTACATATGCACATTAAAGAGTTTACTTCCCCAAACAAAAGACAAAGGAGAATGGGAGAGTAAATCATGCCCATATGTGTTGACTCACCAGGGATAACATTAAATGAAAATAGTTGATCTACATGATAATAAATGTCTGCATGACTCTTAAAATGTCCTCCTCAGAACCCACAGAGTATGTGTCCTACCAATGTTGAAATAAAAAAAGGTGTGCTCTTGTACTGTATAGGTACTAAAACACTGGAAAGGTTTGCAACAACTGATTCATGTTCAAGGTACACATGCACAAGGCCACTGCCCTAAGAACGTTGCTTACCTTACTATTGTCTATTATTATCTACTATGCTTTTTTGCTGTTGACCTCACCAGAGTTTATTGATATTTACAGTACAATTACTCACATGAAGGATCTCAGTGAATGCAACAGTATGTATTTACATATGTGCACATGCATGTGTGTGTTTGTGTGTGTGCGTGTGTGTGTGCATGTGTGTGCGTACATGTGTGCGTGTGTGTCTGCAGATGTGTTGGCGAGGATGTTGGAGCACAGACTGTTCTTCTCTCTGTCAGCCTGTGACAAAAATACCACCGAGGCAAAGATAATTTGGAAGGAAGCCTGGCTGACATGTTGGCTGCAGCTTGGTTGTGTTCAATGTCTTTGTTAATACAACGTGATATTGGTTAAAATAGTTGGAACCTTCTTCAGCAGGAAAAGCCCTCCTATCACTCTGTAATCATGTTATTTAATTACAGTTTATGTTCCTTGAATTACCGAGAGTGAGCAGCCCCTCGCTTATTCATCTCGCTGATAGACATCACAGCCAACTCAACCTCTCCCCTGAATGCGATGCCTTCCAGTAGGACTTACCCAAATGATTGACACCCAACTGCATTTCAAACCCGTCCACAGTCTTGGAGTAGGGACACATCATGACGCCTGCATTGTTTATCAGGATATTCACTTGTTTCTCCTCTGAAAAGATCAGACCACAAACACAAAAGGGAGAGTTAGTCATCATTTCCTATGAGTACCATGTATGCCATAATAAGTGGCATATGTAAGTGATGTTTGGTAAGTGGACTGCATTTAGCCCTGTTCCAGTTTGCCTCTCGCTAACCCGTGCAGATGCATAAATGGTGTGAGAGCTGCTGTGCGAAGCTCAATCAGGAGTTATTCAAGTCTCTGTCTTGCTCACAGACATGTGGACCGGACGAGGCACAGACCGAACCACTTCGGTGGTCACTTTCCTACCTTTGTTGACGAGTTCAGCAAACACTCTTATGGACTTGGTGTCAGAGAGGTCCAGTTTCCTGATGACCACATTCTCATTTCCTGTGTCTTCCAAAATGTCCGTTCGCGCCTCCTCCGCCCTCTCCAGGTCTCTGCACGCCATGATGATGCGTGCGCCTGAAAAACAAGGACCAAAGGTCACTCATTCAACTTATGAGGATAATGTTCTCTCCATTCCAAACGAGTGCCGCCGCCGCCCCCACTCTGAATAAATCACTGTCTTTTCCTGTGTTATACTAATGAATGAATATGAATCTGGCTTAAATGCTGAAAAGTTTCCAAACTCAAAAATACAGAAGCATTGGTCATTTGCATGCACACAAAGCTGACTGCGTCAATCGAGGGGCAAGTATGGGAATCTGAACTTTTGCGATTATCCTCGAAGGTTTTCTAACCTCTCATTCAGCGTCTCATTTAGCCAGGTGCTCCACTCACATGAACACAAGACCCTTTCAACTGTGTCATTCTCATTCACCTCCGACGCAAATGACGTGGCATTCCCTTTAATGAGCAGAGAAAGGGAGCTTTGAGGACAGACACACACACACACAGACACACACACACAAAAACAAATAGAACGACAACTCCCCCTCCACACAATAAAATACAAAATAGCTGCTGTGCCCACCAATTATGGAAGAGGAGAGCCATTAACCAGTTGGAGCGTAGCGTCTGTATCCCATCACAGTGTCTTTGTTCCGACTTGCTGTTCCCATGTTGGAAAACCCAATTGTTCCCTCATTTCTCTGAGCCAAGTTCACTCAATTAAATTAAATAGTAAACTAATGGGGGAATGGAAGTTAAAGATCACCCAGCAGATGATACACAGTGGTATTGAGGCGTAATAATTTCCAGGATATGCAATAAGGAAAAAATGCAAGTCAAACTTGATCCTATTCTGTATATTCAGATTCAACAATAAATACATTTATTTGGTTCTACATAGTAAATGAGTAATACATAAATGATTAAAAAACGTTGGGATTTGGTGCGGTTGTCCCAATACAGCAGGAGGCACCTTCTGTTATGAATCCTAGCAAATCTAATCATGTTGTCATCATGTCATTGTATAATCCAATTAACTGAAAAATGATCCAATAATTTGACAGGGAATTCTCCGAAAGCAAAGACCACAGTATTATCATTTTCCTCTGGCACTCATGATTCTTTCTTTTGTCATTTTTCGTTTTTCTTCCATTTTGTTTTTCTCTACATTTCATACAATCTTTTGGTTAAAAAGAAAACAGTCAGATGAATTCACACACACGCACACAGTGGTAGTTTAAACCCCAAAAAGAGGGAGATGCCATGCACAGCCTTCCAAGTGCAAACACATGTAAGAAAGAAAATCACATATGCAGAACCATTTTTTAATTACTCACTGCATGTGTGTGTGTGTGTGTGTGTGTGTGTGTGTGTGTGTGTGTGTGTGTGTGTGTGTGTGTGTGTGTGTGCACTGCTGGGAGCACTCTCCTGCCTGTCTGGCTCCAGAGGGGAGCAGACCCTCACAATGCCCCCTCTGTCCCTTAATGCATCGTCAGTCTTCCATCACTGCTATTTCTCAGTCATTTGGATTGGTGAAAAGGTTAAGCAAGAAGTTCAATTTGAATATCTCTTTTCCATCTGCTCCTCATGTTAGTCTTGGCATATGCAAGAAGTGAGGGTATTCTGAGGTCATAAAATCACTTCATACAGGCGCACCAAAACATAAACAGCATAAGCACATTGGATATTCACACAAGTAGGACTAAACCTGATTCTATGGTGGAGGTCGGAGGACCGAGCGCACCAGTCAAAAATCACGCTTTATAGCTTCAAACAACCCAAAGCATTAGAGGTGCTTAATTCCAAGGGGAAAGAGTGGAATGTGTAAATCACAGTTTGGTATTCAGTGAAAATGGAAGATAACTTCCAAAGAAGCAGGTACACATTAATGTGAGCAAGCCATAAATAGACCGGGGCAGATGGGGAGAGAGACACAAGCCTGAGCAGTCGGCTACCTCTTCTCGCCAGGTCCCTGGTCGTTTCCTTTCCAATACCAGTGTTGGCTCCGGTGATGACGACTGTTTTCCCATCCAGCCTCTCCTCAGATGACCAGCGGTTACAGCACACACTCCTGAACAACACACATCAATCACAGAAACCTTCATAATACATACGATTTACAACCCCCACTGCTGCTATGGCTGTGTGTAATCTACTTTGTCAAACAGTCATACAGAAACTTGATCCTTTGTGGAATTTTCCATAAAAGTGAAGAGAAGTGAAGTGAAGTGAATATGTTCACAGGAAAATCATTCATGCTAAACATGATCCATCAATTGAGGATTAAAAGCACATATCTTTTGAAGGTTTTCTAAATCCTGCATAGGCTGCATCTACATCACCTGATTATGAATATGATATGAAAACACCTGGCTATATACACACTCCCATAAGAATAAAAGAAAGATATTCAGTTTAAACTCACTAACAGTTTCACAGGAGCAAAACAGAAACAGCCTGGTTTCTTCAACTGTTTTCTTTTTTTTCATTTACAAATGACTAATGAATACTAATAATGTACAGGCAAAGACAAACGGTCTGCATCGATGCACATTACACATGTAACCGGTAAAAACGGAACAACCCGCCAGCTCGGTGTAATCTAAAGACCTGGAAGCCACCGACCTCACGACATGCGTTTCTTTTTTCCTACCTGCAGTTCATTCTGCAACAGATTCCCACCTCAGGACCAGTGAGCCACTTCAGCAAGAAATGAATTTACCTCCCGAGTCCGGTCCTCCCATCGTGTCATCTTTCTCCACCCCGCCGCGTTGCTCCGTGACAATAACACGGCTGGGCCAATCAGGAGCGAGCCGACGCGTAATTGACGAGCAAGTTGTGGGCCGTGGAAACAGAGGGACTCGGGTTACGGGCTGCTTTCACCAGAGAGCGGGAGGAAACCACCATCTTCTTCACCTTCTTCATCTTCACCTTCTTATTCTTCATCTTCTTATTCTTCATCATCTTCTTCTTCTTCTTTCTCCTCTTCCCCACCACTGCTGTGCGTGACACCACTCAGCTTCGAGAAAGCATGCAACCCCAAAAAAAACAGTCCCCGCCCCCAAACGACCCGCACATAATCGTGTTAGATATTTAATAACTCACGCAGAAGAGGAGTTCCCGAGGCAACAGTGACGCTTGAGAATAAGCTTCAGCTGCATGCCGACATCCGAGCATGATGATCCAAACACAGACCAGAACAATTGGCAAGTTTGAATACCAGTGATTATTTTTTCTTATGAACATTGCTTTCTCCAACCTCTTAGCATTCTCAGCCTTCATTACTTGAGTGTTACCAATCAAATAATGTCAACAGATAGATTAAATACATCCTGATGATGGTATGATATTTAGGGGTATCACTATGTGCTCGTGTATAGAGCCGTATAGCCTGAAGGAGAGCATGTTGAGATGGAGGTTTATCTCCAGCGGATGCTGAGCTGTTGGCAGCTCACAGCCCACAGCTTCAAGGCAGTGCCATCGTCCTGCCCCGCCCTTGAGGGCTCTGCACTGGCACAGTCCCTTGAAGAGAAGGAAAGACACAGTCAAGGCCTCTTTCTGTGCATACAGCTTTTTTTTGGTCTTGATTTTTTTTAATACCTTTTTAAACACCCTGTTTCTCTGTATCTGATCCTCCTCTGAAGAACACTTTTCACAGCAACCATTTTGCCATGCCATTGCAGGTTAAGCACAGGTGTCATTTTAACATGAATGATGGCCCTGTTTCATTTAGGTTGGCCAGTATAGTGTTGGTATAGTGCCTGCTGGATCACCGCGATGACTTAGACACTAAATCGAATGGGATCAATTACACCTTTGTATGGCATTTCAAAAGAGCTGCTGGGAAAAGGGCCCATTGTAATTGTTACAGAATTAAGGAGGGAAATCCTATGAGAAAAGTACATTCTGTACATTGAGTGTATGGCCTATCGGTGGCTGTGATCACTTTTATATAGCTGTCATGTCGCTGATTGACATACTTTTAATAAGACTGTTTGAGGTTCTTGCTGACCGACAAATCCAGGGAGGAAATACTGTTAACATTGTGAAATATGTTAATGACAACAAAAATATCAAACATTATGCACCATTGAAGAAACAACGACCTCCGATTGTTTAAATGTGTGTTGTGACGCTCCCTGATGTCTGCTTGCAGCTCTCAGGAGGCTTGAGAAGTGGCCTGTTTAGGTGGATTTGAATGAAGTATTGCTCGAGAGTGCAACAGCATTTCAGACTGACTTGTAATATCCTCCGGTGACCAGCTGGTGCTCAGGAGTGACGGCACAGTAGATGGAGGTGTAGGCTCCCTCTGCTGGGGTCTTCATCATGAAAGCGATTGCCTTGGATATGGCCATGAGAGGGCTCCCCAGGTGCCTCGTGATCTCAGTGTTTACCGTGCCGGGGTCCACAGAGTAAGCCATCACGCCGTGAGCTGTTAACCAAGGGGATGCATTTAGGTTCAGAATTTCTTTCAAATGGTTTATGTGGATGCCCCCTTCCCAAAACCCTCTTTGCGTTCCTATCTCACTGTCGTGTTTTGGTCAACCTGAAATGAAGATAACCTTAAAAAACAACATAAGAGTACTCAGACACAAATTACATGGTGCTAGGACGTAATGATAAACATGTGAGTTTGATATCAGAATCCTGGTACTGTATGTTAACTCAAAGCTTTACATATGAATAAAATACATCTGTCATTCTAATCACGATAATACGACCATTGTGTTCTTAGAAACAAGTTTCTCCAGCTCTGTTTCTTGCCCAGAGCGGCTGTGGTTGAGGCATGGGACTCTCACACTGGCAAGGGATGGAGATCCATTTTTTCCGCATAGTTAAAGAGACAGAGATCCACAGAAAGATACTTAAAGCAAAACATACATAATGCATCATAATGTTGCCTTCTCTCTCTCTCTCTGTTACACACACACACACACACACACACACACACACACACACACACACACACACACGCATACACGCACACAACCTACCCTCAATCCTTTGGGCCAGCTCTCTGGTAAACAGGATGTTGGCCAGCTTGCTCTGAGCGTAGGCCCTGACAGGGTGGTATCCTTTCTCGCCGCTCAGGTCATCAAACTGGATCTTTCCCATCGTGTGAGCTATCGAGGACAAGTTGATGACCCGGGAAGGGGCTGAGTGCTTCAGCAAGTCCAGTAGCAGAAAGGTCAAGAAGAAATGACCTGAAGAGGGAACAGTCAGGTGAAAGTAGAGGGGAAATCAGACGCAGAAGGAGCAAGATAAGAACATTGTGGAGGAAGAGACAAATACACAAAGGATTTAGAGATTGGCTGACTGGTCATCCATTAAATGGAAACAGAGCAACACAATTAACTGGTTGATAATACTTCATGGCTAAATTAGAAGTGACGGCCACTGGCAGGGCCCACAGACAGATTTATACATCTCAACAAAGCTTCCCACCAACACAGAGACAAGTTCCCTCAAATTGGTGTGTTTCCTATACATTTTAATCTCATACCCAAGTGATTGACTCCAAACTGCATCTCATATCCATCCACTGTGGTGGCGTAAGGGCACATAGCCACACCTGCATTGTTGATCAGATAGTGAAGAGCCTTCTCATCTGGTAAAACAAAACATATGTTACCATCATTACAGTCTTTATGAAAAGCTGTGTTCCAATGTATGTGTGTGTGCGTGCATGCCACCCACCGTTGTAGATATTCTCAGCAAACTGGCAGATAGATTTGGTGTCAGCCAGATCCAGTTGCCTGGCGACTACTTTGGCTCCCTTTACCTCCCCCATGATGTCGCGAGCAGCTTGCTCCCCCTTTGCCATGTCTCTGCATGCCAAAATCACCCGAACCCCTACGGAGATTGACACCTCTTAACGGTGACTGTCAGGCGTGAGTTGTAATTCCAGTTTTCTTTCTCTGGTCCCACATGTTTTAAACTGTATTTTATTGTTTGTGAGGATTATTTCTAAACAATTTCCACACAGGCACTCTAAGTCACACAGCAAGAGAGAATAATAGAAAAGGCCTGCAGTCATCATGGTGCTCATTTGTCTGTCTTTAATTGTGCGGTTCTGCTTGCTTGCCTCTGCCTGCCAGGTCCTTCGCTGTCTCTTTGCCTATTCCAACATTGGC